>NW_026869295.1:0-161105 GCF_020745735.1 Hemiscyllium ocellatum | reverse complement strand
TTTGGGTTTTGATTTCATTGAAACCTACCAGACACTAAAAGGAAGAGACCGGGTAGAAGCAGGTAATATGCTTCCACTGGCTGGAAAGCTAGAGTTGGGGAGAAAATTTTAAAACAGGACAAAGCCAATTAAGGGTTTGGAAAAAGAAGAAATTATTTTACTCAGTGAGTTGTGAATCTTTCGAATTCTCTACCACAGAGGGCTGTGGAAGCTCAGTCTTTGATTGTGTTTAAGATATGGATTGATAGGGTTCTGATTTTGTTCCAATCTTCAGGTTTTCACTGACTTTCACTTTTTTTGTTACTCACTTGTGGGATATGGACATCACGGACTTGGCAGCAGTTTTATTGCCTGTCCCTAGTTACCTATGAGAAGATAGGGGTGAACAACTGCATTCCACATGCTATAGGTTGATCCGCAATGCCATAAGGGAGGGAATTCCAAGATTTTGACCCAGCAACAATGAAGGAACAGCGATGTATTTTCAAGTCAGGATGTTGAGGTTCTTGGAGCAGAGTTTGCAGATGGTGGTGTTCCCAACTATCAGCTGCCCTTGTCCTTTTAATTGGAAATCATCACAGGTTTGGAGAATGCCATCTCAAGATCTTTGGTGAATGTTCACAGTGCAGCTTGCGGATAGTGGGCGTTGCGAAGGTGGTGGAGAGAGTGGAATGTGGATACCAATCAAGTGGGCTGCTTTGTTATTGATGGTGTCAAACTTCTTCGGTGTTGTTGGGGATGCACCCATCCAGGCTATGATGAAGCCACTCCTTTAACAAAGCTTTGCTGTCCTTGGTACATTTTTTCAGAGAGGTGATAACGACACACACTCTGAAAAGTCTGGGGTTGAAGGGTTTTAGGGCCAATTTGTTTATAACTAACAGATACTGCCTCAGAGAGAAGGCTGTCAGGTTTAAAAAATAATATATATATATATATATATATACAAACACACAATGAAAGCAGAGTGGCCATTTCTCCCAGTTCAGCATTGATTTGGTTTTGTCTGATTTGGTTTTAGCAGGAGTGTGGAAAAAGGCTGGACCCAAACAAGCAGGTCCAGGCTGGTTCTCTGTATGGCTTCTGTCCTGTAAGAATCTGTGTTTGATTGTTGAAAGTATCTGGAACAGCATCATTAAGTTGATATAATCTGTTGGGTTTTCAGAGAGACTAAATTATTCAATATTGTTCAGTAACCGTATATATAAATTCTGTTTTGTGTAAATCTAAGTGGTTTGCCCAGTGACATTTGACCTGGAATATCCACTTACACCTGCTGAAAACATCTAGCAAAGTTAGGGTTTAAGCTACCTTCTTGAAATGTTTTGAGGGTGTCTGGCCTGTTCCATAACAAGGCAAATGGAGAATATTCCCCATTTGCAGATTTGTTTTTGCAGATACATTCTATTTTGTTCAAAAAGCACACAATCTGTAGGCAGTTGGTCAATGTGACATTTTATAAATTTCTACTTTGGAAATGGAACCAGTCTGACTCAAGGCTGGGGTACAGACAGATTCCAACCTTATTCCTTTAATGCATTGTCTGAGCTGACCTTAAGTTATCTCTGAAATATGACTTGAAAGAAGTTCTGGGATTTACATATTAATGAGTCAAAACTTGCATCCCCATTCTAAATGATGAAAGACATAACAGCAGAAAATGTGTTGCTGGTCAAAGCACAGCAGGCCAGGCAGCATCTCAGGAATAGAGAATTCGACGTTTCGAGCATAAGCCCTTCATCAGGAATGAGAGAGAGTAGCCAAGCAGGCTAAGATAAAAGGTAGGGAGGAGGGACTTGGGGGAGGGGCGATGGAGGTGGGATAGGTGGAAGGAGGTCAAGGTGAGGGTGATAGGCCGGAGTGGGGTGGGGGCGGAGAGGTCAGGAAGAAGATTGCAGGTTAGGAGGGCGGTGCTGAGTTGAGGGAACCGACTGAGACAAGGTGGGGGGAGGGGAAATGAGGAAACTGGAGAAATCTGAATTCATACCTTGTGGCTGGAGGGTTCCCAGGCGGGAGATGAGGCGCTCCTCCTCCAGCCGTCATGTTGTTATGTTCTGCCGGTGGAGGAGTCCAAGGACCTGCATGTCCTCGGTGGAGTGGGAGGGAGAGTTAAAGTGTTGAGCCACGGGGTGGTTGGGTTGGTTGGTCCGGGCGGCCCAGAGGTGTTCTCTGAAGCGTTCCGCAAGTAAGCGGACTGTCTCACCAATATAGAGGAGGCCCCATCGGGTGCAGCGGATGCAATAGATGATGTGTGTGGAGGTACAGGTGAACTTGTGGCGGATATGGAAGGATCCCTTGGGGCCTTGGAGGGAAGTGAGTGTGGAGGTGTGGGCGCAAGTTTTACATTTCCTGCGGTTGCAGGGACATAACAGCAATCTAGGTTTGTTTAATACATTGCATCAGCTTTATAACACTTTCATCTTTTACTATAAATTCTGCATCCTATGTTCCTGTCCCACTAGCTACCTGATGAAGGAACAGCACTCCAACACCTTGTACTTTCAAATAAACCTGTGCAACCATAACCTGCTGTTATATGATTTTTAACTTGTCCACGCCAGTCCAACATGAACACCTCCACATCGTATTTTATTGAACGCACCTCATTAAACATTACCAGATTGAGGATGACTAAATGACATGTTGCTCTGGGAAACTAGTCTTAATCCACTCTATAAAATAATTGTCATCGCTATCCGTTTCAGCTTGATTGACACAATTAAGGTAATGATTTAAATCACCTAAATACTTGTTCAGTTATTTTTATAATACTTTTATTCATATTTTGTTATACCTTTTCTTACTGTTTGAATACTCTTTGGGGTTCTATACATTTCACCTACCAGCTTCTTCTTTCCCTTTCTGTTATTTACCTGCATCCAAATTGACTCTATATCATCTCAGCCTTAACCATCGCTAAACTGAACCCATTCATCTCTTATTAACAGTGCTATTCCACCACTGTTTCATTCACATGTCTTTCCAACAGATCAAATATTCCAGAATGAAAAGTTTCAGATATCCCTGTAATCATGTCTCCTTAATGGCTAGAAAATCATATCGGTTGCCTTAATTTGTGCCATTGGTTCACCTATCTTACTCCAAATCTTCATGTAGTCAGATACAAGCAGTTAGGCTTGTCTTTTTGCTATTTTTAATCATCCAAACTTTTCTTTGCACTGTGGCCCTATTTGCTTCTGTCCTTGATTACTCTAACTACGTTTTTTTTTTGCATTTTAGTGTTCTGACTTTTACTAGAGTTGTTATCTTTTTTTACTTTGTCATCCTGTTTTGATTCCCACCCCACTGCAATTCTAATTTAAACCCACTTCAACCACATTGGCAAATGCTTTTCCTACAACATCAGTCTCTATCCTGTTGAGGAGCAGCCCAATCAGTTTGTAATGGTCCCACCTTCCCCAGGCCCGATCATAATGTCACAGGAATCTGAAATTCTTCCCCTTGCACCATCTTTCCAGCCAACTATTCAACTGATATACTTTGCTTTTTCTGTTCTGACTAGATGCGGCACTGATCGGAATCCTGAGGTAATCACCTTTGAGATCCTACTTTTCACTTTACTTCTGAACTGTCTATGTTCTGCTTTTAGGATCATATCCCTTTTTTAACTAATGAGTTCACCTCCCCCTTCAGAAAGTTCTGTGGCAGCTAAGAGCAATTTTCACCAAAAACCAGAGAGGCAACACACCATCTTGGCATCTATTGGCAGCAACGTAAACATTCATCTATTCCCCTTACAACTGAATCCTGTATAACTATAGCATTACCTCTATTTCTCCTTCTCTCTATTGAAACAGAGCAACTGTGGTGGAACAAATTTAGCTCTGACTGTTTCCCCCTAAGAAGTCATTCTCCTCAATAGTATCCAAAATTATATGGTTTTTCAGGGGAGTAGCCACGTGATTTCTGCAATGTCTCCCTAGTCATCTTACTGTGCCAAATGGCCATTCATTCCCTTTCTGCCCATGGAGCCAGAGCTTGCATTGTAGCCACCTCTCTGTACGGGCTATCTATGATACTTTCAGCTTTGTGGATGCTCCACAGTATCCTCAGCTGCCACTCCAGCTCCAAAACCGAGGCTTCCAGGAGCTGCAGCTGGAGACATCCCCTGCACACATGCTGGCCCCAGGTACTGGAAATGTGCCTGACTTCCCACATAGTGCAGGAGAAGTGCACACTGGCTATTAACTCTCTTAAAATGACTTACCCCTTCAGTTTAAATCTTAAAAGAGCTCTTACCATCAAATAACATCAGTTGCTTAAGGGCCTTCTTTCTTGGACCTTGTTGAAACAGAATATAGCCCTTGCAAACGATAAATCGCTAAACAAAAGCTATATAAAATGTAGGCAATATTAGTATTGCAAATGCTTAATGTCTGCACTGACCCAATCAGGAATCTTCCACTTGCCTCGTGTGACTTTAGAGTCCTGATATCACCTCAAGTGCTGTGCCTCTGGTTTGAATATAAGAAACACTCAGCTGCTCCTGTGAAAGTTTTCCTGTTGCTCTGCTTAGCTGCTCCATTGGCAGATTCGCTCTTCCTCTCTGACCTCTAGTGCTCTACGCTGTAAGAGTTCCTTTGGATCACTCTTTCCTCTTATTCTTAGATTTCCTAAGACCTTACTTTGCTGTTAAAAAGGAGAAGTACTCACTGATGAGAGATAGGAGAGACTGATCACCTCCTCCCTCTTTCACTTAACATTCTGTTTCACCAAACTCCAGTTGCACTCTCTTACAACAAAGCTGCACGCAAATTAGACAAGGCAGCACTGAACAAAAGCTGACAACACAGCGTCTAATTCAAAGGGTTCTGTCACTGTATTGGACAGGTTGTCCAATTAACTATCTGAGTACCTGTAAATTCCTATTTCAATGGTTCAGCTTAATTTTGATCATAGCCCTAGTCTCAGACTTCCCTACTAGCAGGGAACATTTCTTCCAACAAACTCTACCTATTCCATTCAATTTCATGACAAAATTGAACCTTAACTTTCCCAATACCATGGAATGCAATGACTTAGCTTGTCTAGTCTCTTATTGTTTGACCATTTCCTTACAGACGCCATTTACAACAGAACCTCATTGGTGAAGATCAGTTTTAACATTTACCTATGTTGCCATCAGAACTTTCCCAAATACTTCACCAATGCACATACATTAGAAGCATCAAGTTGGCAACAGTCACCTGGAGACTGAATTCATTGCATGTGTTAAGAGATGATTTCTTAGAACATTATGTTGTGGAACCAACCAGGGAGCAGGCTACTCTGGATTTAGTATTATGTAACATGGGAAGATTAATTGATGACATCATAGTTAAGGATCCTCTAGCGAGTAGTGACCATTGTATGATAGAATTCAAAGTTCAGTTTGGGGTGAGGAAGTGGAGTCCCACAGTAATATTCTGGAATGATACAAAGGAACTTGCATAGGCATGAGAACAGATTTTGCACAAGTGGATTGGGCAGGAAGGCTAAAAGGTAAAACAACAGAGAAGCAGTAGCAATTGTTTCAGGAGCTACTCATTTCCTCACAACTGAATATATCCCAGTGAGCAAGAATGATCGCAAGGCATGTAAAAAACATCCATGGCTGCACTAGGAGGTCAACGACAATATAAAGTCAAAAGCTAAGGGATACCATATTGCAAAGGCCAGTGGTCAGCTGGAAGATTGTGAAACTATCACATATAAACAAAGGGATACTAAAAATGAATAAAAATTATGAAAGTAAACTGGAACAAAATATCAAAAAGGATAGCAAAAGCTTCTATAGGTATGTAAAAGGGAAGAGAATTGCTAAGGTGAAAGTTGAACCCTTGGAAGATGAAACTGGAGCGTGAATAGTGGGTAGCACTGAAATAACAGCGATGCTAAATCAGTAGCTTGCCTCAGTTATCATGGTTGAGTACCATTGCAATTAGAATGGGCAAGTCAGAGGCAACAGAAAGTGTAGAACATAGAACAATCAACAGTGATTGGGGAAAGGCACTCAGCAACCTATTAGGATTGATGACAGACAAGACCTCAGGCCTAATGGCTTCCATCCTAGGGTATTAAGGAAGTGGTGGTGGAGATAATGGATCCTTTGGTTACAATATTCTAAAATTCCCTCGACACAGGAAAGGTTCCAGTGGATTGGAAAAATGCTAATGTAATGTCATTATTCAAAACGGGAAGAAGGCAATATGTGGGAAATTACAGGCCAGTTAGTTTATCATCCATTATTGGGAAAGTGCTAGAATCAATTATCAAAGAAGCAATATCAGGACATTTGGAATGTCAAAATCTATCAATCAGTCAGCATGGTTTTATGAAGTGCAAATGATAATGATAAGAAAGTTGGCATTAAGGCACTTTACCTGAATGCTCGTAGCATTCGCAACAAAGCAGATGAACGAATGGCACAGATCATCGTGAATGATTATGATGTGGTAGGCATCACAGAGACGTGGTTGCAGGAGGGTCAGGACTGGCAGTTAAATATCCCAGGATTTTCAACTTATCGAAAAGACAGGGAGACAGGCAGAGAGGGCGGAGTTGCCTTGTTCGTTAAGAACAAAATTAAATCTATGGCACTGAATGACATAGCATTGGATGATGTGGCGTCTGTGTGAGTGGAATTGAGGAACCACAAAGGCAAAAAAACCATAATGGGAGTTTTGTACAGACCTCCTAACGGTGGTCAGGACCAGGGGCGCAACATGTTCCAGGAAATAGAGAAGGCATGTCAGAAAGGCAAGGTCACGGAGATCACGGGAGACTTCAATATGCAGGTGGACTGGGTAAATAATGTTACCAGTGGATCCAAAGAAAGGGAATTCATGGAATGCTTTCAGGATGGCTTTTTGGAACAGCTTGTCATGGAGCCCACAAGGGAGCAGGCTATTCTGGACCTAGTGCTATGTAATGAACCAGACTTTATAAAAAATCTTAAAGTAAGGGAACACTTAGGAAGCTGCGATCATAATATGGTAGAGTTCAGTCTGCAGTTTGAAAGAGAGAAGGCAAAATCAGCTGTAATGGTGTTACAGTTAAATAAAGGTAATTATGAGGGCATGAGAAAGGAACTGACGAAAGTAGACTGGAAGCAGAGCCTAGCGGGGAAGACAGTAGAGCAAAAATGGCAGGAGTTTGTGGGTATATTTGAGGACACTGTACCGAGGTTCATCCCCAAGAAAAGAAAGATTATCCAGGGAGGGATTAGACAGCCATGGCTGACAAAGGAAGTCAGGAAATGTATTAAAGAAAAAGAGAGATCCTATAAAGTGGCCAAGAGCACTGGGAAATCAGAAGATTGGGAAGGCTGAAAAACAAACAGAGGATAACAAAGAGAGAAATAAGGAAGGAGAGGATCAAATATGAAGGTAGGCTAGCCAGTAATATTAGAAATGATAGTAAAAGTTTCTTTCAATACATAAGAAACAAACGACCGGCAAAAGTAGACATTGGGCCACTTCAAACTGATGCTGGAAGCCTAGTGATGGGAGATAAGGAAATAGCTGCAGAACTTAACAAGTACTTTGCGTCAGTCTTCACAGTGGAAGACATGAGTAATATCCCAACAATTAAAGGGAGTCAGGGGGCTGAGTTGAGTATGGTTGCCATTACAAAAGAGAAAGTGCTAGAAAAGCTAAAAGTCTTAAAAATTGATAAATCTCCTGGCCCCGATGGGCTACATCCTAGAGTTCTGCGGGAGGTGGCTAAGGAAATAGTGGAGGCGTTGTTTGAGATCTTTCAAAAGTCACTGGAGTCAGGGAAAGTCCCGGATGATTGGAAGATCGCTGTTGTAACCCTCTTGTTCAAGAAAGGATCAAGACAAAAATGGGAAATTATAGGCCAATTAGCCTAACCTCGGTTGTTGGTAAAATTCTAGAATCCATCATTAAGGATGAGGTTTCCAAATTCTTGGAAGAGCAGGGTCGGATTTGACCAAATCAACATGGATTTAGTAAGAGGAGGTCGTGCCTGACAAACCTGTTGGAATTCTTTGAAGAGGTGGCAAGTAGGTTAGACCAGGGAAATCCAGTGGATGTGGTCTATCTAGACTTCCAAAAGGCCTTTGATAAGGTGCCACACGGGAGGCTGCTGAGCAAGGTGAGGGCCCATGGTGTCCGAGGTGAGCTATTGGTATGGATTGAGGTTTGGCTGTGTGACAGAAGGCAGAGAGTTGGGATAAAAGGTTCTTTTTCAGAATGCAGCTGGTGACAAGTGGTGTCGTGCAGGGTTCAGTGTTGGCGCCACAGCTGTTCACGTTATATATTAATGATCTGGATGAAGGGACTGGGGGCATTCTAGCGAAGTTTGCCAGTGATAGAGTCAGGGTCGGTTCCTGAGGATTGGAGGGTGGCTAATGTTATACCACTTTTTAAGAAAGGTGGGAGAGAGAAAGCAGGAAATTATAGTCCAGTTAGTCTGACCTCAGTGGTGGGAAAGATGCTGGAGTCTATTATAAAGGATGAAATTGCGGCACATCTGGATAGTAGTAACAGGATAGGACAGAGTCAGCATGGATTTATGAAGGGGAAATCATGCTTGACCAATCTTCTTGAATGTTTTGAGGATGGACGAGGGAGATCCAGTAGATGTAGTGTACCTGGACTTTCAGAAAGCTTTTGATAAAGTCCCACACAGGAGGTTAGTGAGTAAAATTAGGGCGCATGGTATTGGGGGCAAAGTACTAGATTGGATTGAAAATTGGTTGGCTGATAGGAAACAAAGGGTAGTGATAAATGGCTCCATTTCGGAATGGCAGGCAGTGACCAGTGGGGTACCGCAGGGATCCGTGCTGGGACCGCAGCTTTTTACAATATTTGTTAATGATATAGAAGATGGTATCAGCAATAACATTAGCAAATTTGCTGATGATACAAAGCTGGGTGGCAGGGTGAAATGTGATGAGGATTTTAGGAGATTACAGGGTGACCTGGACAAGTTAGGTGAGTGGGCAGATGCATGGCAGATGCAGTTTAATGTGGATAAATGTATGGTTATCCACTTTGGTGGCAAGAACAGGAAGGCAGATTACAACCTCAATGGAATCAATTTAGGTAAAGGGGCAGTCCAGAGAGATCTGGGTGTTCTTGTACACCAGTCAATGAAGGCAAGTATGGACCTGGACCCCATATACAAACCACTACAGCTGAAACTGACACCCGGAAACGGCAAGAACATCCATCAACAGACACATCGACCTGGACCCCACATACAAACTACTACAGCTGAAACTGACACCCGGAAGCGGCAAGAACAAACCACTATAAATACTGGAAGAAACATCAAAGCTGCGCTTCACAGGAGGCTCCAATAGCACTGATGATGTTCCCTAGCCAGGGAACGAAACGTTTGCAGCAAAAACTTCCAGCTCGGCGAACAGAACCACAACGAAGGCAAGTATGCAGGTACAGCAGGTAGTGAAGAAGGCTAATAGCATGCTGGCCTTCATAACAAGAGGAATTAAATATAGAAGCATAGAGGTGCTTCTGCAGCTGTGCAGGGCCCTGGTGAGACCACACCTGGAGTACTGTGTGCAGTTCTGGTCTCCAAATTTGAGGAAAGACATTCTGGCTATTGAGGGAGTGCAGTGTAGGTTCACGAGGTCAATTCCTGGAATGGCGAGATTACCTTACACTGAAAGACTGAAGCGACTGGGCTTGTGTACCCTTGAGTTCAGAAGACTGAGTGGGGATCTGATTGAGACATATAAAATTATGAAAGGATCGGACAGTCTGGCAGCAGGAAACATGATTCCGCTGATGGGTGAGTGCCCAACCAGAGGACACAGCTTAAAAATATGGGGTAGACCATTTAGAACAGAGATGAGGAGAAACTTCTTCACTCAGAGAGTGGTCGCTATGTGGAATGCTCTGCCCCAGAGGGCAGTGGAGGCCCAGTCTCTGGATTCATTTAAGAAAGAGTTGGATCGAGCTCTCAAAGATAGTGGAATCAAGGGCTATGAAGATAAGGCAGGAAGAGGTTACTAATTAGGAATGATCAGCTATGATCATATTGAATGGCGGTGCAGACTCGAAGGGCTGAATGGCCTACTCCTGCACCTATTGTCTATTGAAATTGATACGAAGTTAGGTGGACAGGCAGGTAGTACTGAGGAAGTGGGGAGGCTGCAGAAGGATCTAGACAGTTTGGGAGCGTGGTCCAGGAAATGGCTGATGAAATCCAATGTGAACAAATGCGAGGTCTTGCACTTTGGAAAAAAGAATACAAGCATGGACTACTTTCTAAACGGTGAGAAAATTCATAAAGCCAAAGTACAAAGGGATCTGGGCGTGCTAGTTGAGGATTCTCTAAAGGTAACCATGCAGGTTGAATCCGTGATTTAGAAAGCGAATGCTATGTTGTCATTTATCTCAAGAGGGGTGGACTATAAAAGCACCGTTGTGCTACTGAGACTTTATAAAGCTCTGGTTAGGCCCCATTTGGAGTACTGTGTCCAGTTTTGGTCCCCACACCTCAGGAAGGACATACTGGCACTGGAGCATGTCCAGCAGAGATTCACACGGATGATTCCTGGAATGGTAGGTCTAACATGCGAGGAGCGGCTGAGGATCCTGGGATTGAATTCATTGGAGTTTAGAAGATTAAGGGGAGATCTAATAGAAACTTACAAGATAATACATGGCTTTGAAAGGGTGGACGCTAGGAAATTGTTTCCGTTTGGCGAGGAGACTAGGACCCGTGGACACAGCCTTAGAATTAGAGGGGGTAAATTCAGAACAGAAATGTGGAGACATTTCTTCAGCCAGAGAGTGGTGGGCCTGTGGAATTCATCGCCGTAGAGTGCAGTGGAGGCCGGAATGCTAAATGTCTTCAAGGCAGAGATTGATAAATTCTTGATGTCACAAGGAATTAAGGGCTACGGGGAGAATGCGGATAAGTGGAGTTTAATGCCCATGAGCCATGATTGAATTGCGGAATGGACTCGATGGGCCGAATGGCCTTACTTCCACTCCTATGTCTTATGGTCTTATGGCCTCAAATCATGTTTGACTAATTTATAGAATCATAGAGATGTACAGCATGAAAACAGGCCCTTCCGTCCATCTCGTCCATGCCAACCAGAGATCCAAACCCAATCAAGTCCCACTTGCCAGCATACGGCCCATATCCCTCCACACCCTTCGTATTCATATACCCACCCAGATGCCTTTTAAATGTTGCAACTGTACCAGCCTTCACCACTTCCTCTGGCAGCTTAGAGTCCTTTGAAGGTGTAACAAACAAAGTGGACAATGGAAATCCTGTAGATATAATATATCTGGACTTCCCGGAAGGTCTTTGATAAGGTGCCGCACAAAAGTTGAATTCACAAGGTTGGATCAAATGGGGTTGGGGCAATTTACTAACTTGGTTAAGTGACTGGCCTTTGGACATAAGACAGAGTCAGGATATGTTTTTTTGGATGGCAAGAAGTAACTAGTGCAGTGCCACAGGGTTTAGTCCTTGGACCCCAGCTATTTACAAGCTTTATTAATGACTTGGATACAGGGATAAAAGCTCTATAGCCAAATTGTGAATGACACAAAAATGGGTGGAACAGTAAACTGCAATGAGGAAATAAGAACCTTACAAATAGATATAGATAGGTTAGGAGAGTGGGCCAAAATATGGCATTTGGAGTTTAACAAGGATAAGTGTGAGGTCTTGCATTTTGGTCAAAAAAAGAGATGGCGACATATTATCTAAATGGGAGAGACTTCATGGTGCTCCAGTGCAGAGGGATCTGGGTGTCCTTGTTCATGAGTCATAGAAAACTAGCATGCATGTACAGCAAATAATAAAGAAAGTGAATGGAATGATGGCCTTTATAGGTAAAGGATTAGAATATAAATGTAAGGAAGTACTGTTGTAACTACACAAGGCATCAGTGAGACATCAGCTGAGAATTGTGCACAGATTTGGTCCCATTTTTTGAGGAAAGATGTAATGGCAATAGATGCAGTTCAGAGGAGGTTCACCAGATTGATCCCACAAATGACGGGTTTGCCGTATAAAGAGAAATTTAACAGTTTAGGCCTATACTGTCTGGAATTTGGAAGGATGAGGGGAGATAAAATTGATGTTTTCAAGATGATTAAAGGTTTGGATGAAATCAATGTGGAATGGATGCTTTCTGTTGTGGAGCATTCTCGGATGAGAGATTGTAATCTTAGGATAAGGGGTAGCAAATTTAAAAAAAGAGTTGAGGAGAAACTACTTCTCCCAAGGTGTTGTGAACCGGTGGAATTTGTTACTCCAAAGTGCAGTGGGTGCTGAGACAGTGAGTAAATTTGAAGAGTTAGAGAGATTCTTCATTGATAATAGTTTGAAGGGTTATGTGGAGAAGGCAGGAAAATGGGGGTGAGGAGCCTATCATCCATAATCAAATAGCAGAGCAGTTTCAGTGGGCCAAATGGTCTATTTCTGTCCCTCTGCCTTATCAACTTATAAACTAGATGATGATCATTGTCCGTCTTCAGCTTGAAGGATAAATAAGAGGTGGAGCTAAGGTTGAGCTTGGTTACTTTGGTAGTGCATGTCACAGCCTCAGAACTTGCTGTACATCAATAAACTTCCTATTACCTGTGCTCAAGCTGTTCCTTGATATGCTTCCTTGTTTTGGTTCTCTGAATGCTTTATAATATTAAGCACCCAAATCAAGTCATATCCGCCCTGTGATGATGAACATAGCCCAAGTTGTTCAGATCTTTTTTCATACTTGCTGAGTATGTTTTACTAAGTACAAATAAAATACCTTTATTGTCCTATCACATCATTGTTTTTTCTCAAACATGCTGCCACTACACTTTGATATTTGCTCATGGACTAAGCTTTTGTGATCAGACTTGGCATAATTTATCTCGCTTTAAGAAAGGCTATCTCATCATTGTTGTACTATCATCAGGTTCAGCAATTTTGGATGCATTGGAAGTTTATGACAATGTTTCGATTTACATATTGAGTGATTCTTCACACAGAGGAAAGCTTTAGTGGTGAAGTAACAAGTAAACCCATATAACATGTTATTTGATAATGCTTTTGATTTCATGAAAGGAGGTACAGAAATTGAAGTTATTGTTGAGCTGATAAAAGAGGAGCACTAGAATTACATTTTGAAAATTCTGCAATGTTGAATATTGCCAACAGGATCAAATCATAACAAATAACACTGTAGCATTTCCAGCTACTATTGTCTTGATTATGTTAAATTTGCTTCATAAATGTGCCTGGATCGGATAGTTTTGAATCTCAACTTTAGAATTTGTGCATGAATGTTAGTGATAACACATGAAATTCATTGGGAAATATATTTCAATGCTGTGAATAAATGAAATTATTTTAAAAAGTGGTTATAAGAAATCAAGAGTTGAAACTTTATAGTTTTAAGGGTTTCAGAATCACTTACACAAGCTTGTCACATAGACCATACTAGAAATTGCATGTATGTTACGATTACTTTATACCACATTTGTGAGATATTTAATAGATCACATGATTTGAACTCTCACTGAAACATATTCATGTTTATGAATATTCTATTTATAGAAATGTACAGTTTTCAGCAGATTGCACTGAGCTCTCGTCTGGTGCAGCCTACAGAGCAGCATTTGGTTGACATTGATGTTAATGCATCCCTTTTCTTCCTGATGGATCTGGCCCACGGTTGATGCTGCACCAGTGTTGATGCAAAAGCGTGGCCTTTATTGCTGCCTCCATCAATCTGGCGAATGTACTCACTGAAATCCCCTGGTGCCTGATCATACTGGTTGTTGTATTCGTCAAACACTTGATCAGCATAAGATGGCTCGGTTTCCTGGTTGTTGTCACTGCCAAAGATTTGAGGATTTCTCATGGTGTCCATCTGCTTGGAGTAATCTTTATCATCTGAGATCTGGAAAGGATCTAGAACAAAAATAATATGTTTAATAACATATGTATTCGTATCATATGCGGCTAATTCCTGCTCTCTTTTGTTTGAGAGAAATGTTCTAGTCCCTGGACTCACAAAAGCATTCTACTTTCATGTGTACCATTGTATTTTGATTTCAAACATATTTTGTTAAATATATATTGGTCATATGGTCAGAGAAATAATTAATAGCGAACCAAAATTTGATAATCACTACTTGATCTACATTGCAAAGAAAGTGAAAGAAATTATAATTGAACCTCAAGTGAAAAAATCTCCAGTCTGAAGAGGAGTGACTGCATAAGAGATGTTACTGATTCTAACATGTTGAGGTAAACATCGTTGGTTGATAGTAGGTAAATATTTTCTAGAACTTGAAATATAGTCTTTTTTTCTCTTTTCTCTTCTAGTGCCACACCCATTCCTGCCAATGGGAAGTTCATATTTGTAGCTTTGATTTGAAAGTTTCTATTCCCTGCTTGATGGTTGACAATTCTGCTCTTTTATTACATAATTCACTGTTTAACTGTATCTGATAGCTAGCTACCTGTTGAATGGGAGTCAGTCATGACTCCTGGCATTCAGGCTACATCAGAGCTTTTTTTCCTTCCAATTGTGTCTCCAATCCAATTTGTTGTCTTTTCTCAGCCAAACCCTTCAAATATCTCTCACCATCCTTTTCTATCCCCAATTCTGGAAAGAAGATAAGCAGAAAGTAACTTACAAAACTGATGGCATCGCAGTATTAGTTGATGGAAGTGGACTACTGATAATTACCGTTTGTAAATTAACTCTATTGTGCACACTATGGGCCAAGGGTTGCATGGGCTTTATCACCTTCCAAGTTCAGGTGCAATATTCTCTTTCCTGCCTTCCTCCTGCATACAGCCAGCTAGTCTTCCACCAGCTGACCAATTAGAACTGCTCTCTTGGTCTTTCCCATTTCTACTCTCAGTGCCTCATGCAGAATGCTCATTGAATAAGGTTCCGGTTTGCAAATCAGTGGAAATATGTACCATATTAAATTGAAATCTCAATATCCATGGCTTTCCTCCCTGATTTTGCCCCGGTTAGGAATATGGTCATCATAGTTCAGGCTTTATTCAAAGATCCCACTGTCAATTTAAAGCACTAACAACTTCCATGAAAATGTGATCAGGATATTTGGTGATTGATCTGCCCAGGAAAACTCATACATTTCTCACAACGCTGTGATTTCAAATAAAGGGTAACTGCCGGCTGACAGCTGCACCAGTCCTTCACCCCCCTGAAAGTTATTGCCAATGCTGAAATAAGGACTGAGAATGAGTATCAGTCAGCACTTGGAAAAGAGCAGTCCTCTGCCATCAATTGTGCTGACAACAGTCCTCACATTGACTTGTTTTTCAGAACTTACCTCGTACGGTAAATGTTTCTACCCAAGCTCAAAACAGACTGGACGGTGATTTCTATTGGCATGTTCAGAACTGATGCACTTTCTGCACAAGAATCTACAAGAGGGGCAAGCTCTCGCAAGTAAAATTGGAATCAACATTTTATCATTTCCACTCAAGCTGACATTTTGGAGTGCGGCATTTCATAAATGACTATTTCAGTTTTAATAGTATACAGGTACCACTCAGATTCCCGACTTTTGCAGAGCCTCCGCAAATACCTCTCCAATGCAATATTGTTTAAAACACTCGCTTTTTAGATAAGGATGCAGCAATTAAGATTTTTTTTAATTGAATGCTCACCGTTCTGGTCATCCAGAAGCCTCGCCCAGCGAGAAGACCCACAGGTTTCTACGATCGCTCGGATGAAGTCGCGGCCGCACACCCTGAGTATTTCTTCCCCACTTCCCGAAGACTGGGACAGGACCGAAACGGGAAAGGAGGTCAGCAACAGGTTGATGATCAGAACACACACCAGGCACTTCATCTCAGCTCACAAGTGTTGAGCGTGGGCTTCTCAGGAATCGTAGCTCTGGGGTGTGTTTCTCTCGCGGATGCTCGGACTGTTGGCAGAAAGATGTCAATATTGTAGTGACTCTCTCCCTCTTGTCACTGCCTTCTACATGTCCGATCCGCTGCCCTTTATATCGCTGTTTTTCCTCCTTCCCTCTGACCCACCGCCTTTTTTTTGAAGCATTTATCCCTCCCTCTCTCCCTCTGACGTCTTCGGGATGTTCTTGGCAGATTGGCAGATACACTCCCTTTGGCTCACTGTCACATTTAGAATTGAGGGACTGATCGGAAACTGCGTCGATCAGCAATGCCTTTATCTTCTCCTGTCCCTCAAACACTTGGTTATCCTTCGAACCCGCCTTTTAATTTTCCAGTTTTCCTAATAGTTTAACCTTGCGATTCATCTCACTTTCTCTTGTTTTACCAGTTTTATCGATAATGCAGCTCTTGTCTTCTTGCTGCTTTCATCTTTCATTTCATGTACAGCTTCCGCCATCTCTCAAATTAAACTTCCTTTTATCCCAATCGTGTCTCCTCCTTGCTCTCTCATTTATTAATATCGCTCGTTAACTTGTTTTTCAGAAATTACTCTAGTGCTTCCACTATTTCTACATAAACCTACACCTTATCCTCCATCCTGAATGTGAATTTGTCAAAGTCACACATCTGAACTTCTCCATATGGAGTTCATCATGTTGATGCTCTTCTACTTGGTATGTTTTTAACGTGTGAGCGTTGGTAGCTGTTGATGATGACAATCTTTGATCCATTTATTGATATTATGTTATTAATCCTTCTTAATGTTATTTGACACGTTGTCTGCTCACATCATATCAGGAATAGTAAAAGCATGATTTGGAACCTGTTCTACCATTGTCACAAGATGGTTTCAGCTCACTGCTGGCACAGTACCAATTAAACTCAAGTGCACACCTCCCAGTAACCCTGTACCTAATCCCTGTTCAAATATGCTGCACCTTTTCCTCATAAATGATCATGGTTTCTATCCTATCTCCTTGCACTCAGTGACCATTTTAAAGTTTTGTGTCTATTACTGGTTCCCCTATCAAGTAAATGCCCACTTTTGTTTAACACAGAAGTTCGGTAAATCTTGCACTTTTTTACTCCATTAATCAAAAACTGCTCATAGTTGTCTGTATTCTTATTCGAGAAAATCTACATTGTGTATTCCCTGTGATCTTATCCTCCTTTTTGTAAGAGTCATTAATCCAACTCTACATTGTACTCTGTAATGTAGAAACATTGCTTGCATATATTTATTGTCAATTATACATTTATTTTTCTAGTTAATATTTCTATTAATAAACTCCAATGTATTACTGAAAAGTACATTTTAAGTTTTCTGTCTTGCTGACATTATGACAATTGCAAGATATACCGACATAAAAGAAAAATAATATTTATTCTGTGTAAATGCTGATGGATTGGCAAGTGAAGTAAGATCAGTTGAATCATTGCCGAGTTGTATGCACTAATTAATGAAGACTGACAAATAAATGCCAAGCTTTGTTTAAATTTTAGAGCAGGAAGGTTGTCTCTGATGATCACGACTTTGCCCCGAGGAATGGACTTGTGTACATGTTCTACATGTTTACAAATATCAGGATCTTGTGTAATGATATATTTACTATCCAGTATACACATATTGTGTATACTGACTTATTCTGTGCACATTCTGTACACACTGTATACAGATACATTCTGTATCTGACTTAAAATTATAATTTGGTGGTCAGATTAATTCGTCGTACACTCAGGATTATCTAACAAATGTTGTCAAACCATTAAGAACATCTAGTTTCAAAGGCTGTGCTGTGTGTTTTGCAAGTGTGGGCTAATTGAGTATGGTCAGTACTTCCTTGTTGTATACACCTGAAGGTATATTCTGTTTAATATGTTCCACCAGTCTTTAGGTTTCCTAGCCGATATAACTGGCATTGCTCTCTTGTTGAAATCCATTTGATGTATCTCATTGTGTGACCGAAAGAAGCATGTATTGGCTTGGTCACAGTATCATTTTCATGGAGAACACTGTGCCTGTTGCTGTATAGTACTTTTGTGGCAGACAGAAGTAAAGAACTCCCTCTCTCGCCACCAGATGATTTCTCCAGTAGGATATCTGGGAAGGGAAATTATTTGATTGTTCCACTACAAAGGTGAACTGGCAATCTTCATTAACTGGGGTATTCTCCATGGCAATGCCGATCCCATTCAGAATTGGTTTGCCAACCATTCTGCAGTTTCCTCTCATAGTACACTTCAGTTTGTCGTTATCATAACATGATGGAATTTGATATTAAGTATGATTGTGAGAAATTTGAGTCAGAAACAAAACTAGGTTTAACTAAAATGAAGGGAATCACAATGAAATGAGAAGTTAGTTAGATAAAGTGGATTGGGCAGATAGATTAGCAGGAAAGACAGTAAGCAAGTAGTGGCAGGCATTTAAGGGCATAGTTCATAACTCTTAACAAAAATACATCCCAGAAAAGAGGGAAAATAATAACAGAGATATAAACCAATCCAGGAAGTTATCAAAGGAAGTTAAGGAGAGTATAAAGTTGTAAGAAAAATATATAAGGAAAAAATCCCAAGGCTGGAATCAATACAGAATCCAGCAAAATGGCACCAAAAAGATAATAAGCAAAGGGAAAATAAACAACAAGGGCAAACTAGCAAGGAATATAAAAAAAACTGACAATAAGAGCATCTTTAAATATATAAAAAGGAAGAGCGAATGAATGCTGTATCTTCAGAAGATGAACCTGTGGTGATGGTTATGGGGAACAAGGAATTGGTAGAGGAATTATACTGTCAGTCTTTATGGTGGAAGCTACTTTGAACATGCCTAACAACAGTGGGGAATTAAGTGCCATTACCATCACTAGACAAGCAGTTTTAGAGAAACTAATGGGGCTAATGGCAGATAAGTTATACAGGTGTACAGCATGGAAACAGATCCTTTGGTCCATCTCGTCCATGCCGCCCAGATATCCTAACCTAATCCAGTCCCATCTAGTAGCACTTGAACCATATCAGCCTAAAACCCTTCCCATTCATATACTCACTCAGATGCCTTTTAAATGCTGCAATTGTACCAGCTTCTACCACTTCCTATGGCAGCTCATTCCATACATGCACCACTCTCTGCATGAAAAAGTTACTTATTAGGTCTCTTTTACATCTTTCCCCTCTCACCCTGAACCTATACTCTCTAGTTCTGTACACTCCGACCTTGTCTACTTATCCTATCCATCCCCGTTATGATTTTATAAACCTCGATAAGGTCACCCCTCAGCTTCCGACGTTATAATGCAGCGATCTCTAAGGAGGGTGCCTGTAACCAGAAAGGTGGATTGAAGTGTGTATACTTCAATGCCAGAAGTATAAGGAATAAGGTAGGTGAACTTGCAGCGTGGGTTGGTACCTGGGACTTCGATGTTGTGGCCATTACAGAGACGTGGGTAGAACAGGGACAAGAATGGCTGTTGCACATTCCAGGGTTCAAATGTTTTAGTAGGATCAGACATGGGGGTAAAAAAGGGGGAGGCGTGGCATTACTTGTCAAAGACAGTATCACAGCAGTGGAATGGACGATGGAAGAGGACTTGCCATCTGAGGTAGTTTGGGCTGAGGTTAGAAATAGGAAAGGTGAGGTCACCCTGTTAGGTGTTTTCTACAGGCCTCCTAATAGTCCTAGAGAAGTAGAGGATAATATTGCGAGGATGATTCAGGAAAAGAGTGAAGGTAGCAGGGTGGTTGTTATGGGGGACTTTAACTTCCCAGATATTGACTGGGGGAGCTATAGCTCGAGTTCATTAGATGGGTCGGTGTTTGTACAATGTGTGCAGGATGGTTTCCTGACACAATATGTCGACAGGCCAACAAGAGGGGAGGCTATATTGGATTTGGTTCTAGGTAATGAACCAGGCCAGGTGTTAGACTTGGAGGTAGGTGAGCACTTCGGGGACAGTGACCACAACTCGGTGACTTTTACTTTAGTGATGGAGAGGGATAATCGTGCGCCGCAGGGCAAGAGCTATAGCTGGGGGCAGGGCAATTATGATGCTGTGAGGCATGACTTAGGATGTGTGGATTGGAAAAACAGGCTTCAAGAGAAGAACACTAATGAGATGTGGGGATTGTTCAAGGAGCAGCTACATCGTGTCCTCGATAGGTATGTACCAGTCAGGCATGGTGTAAAGGGCCTTGTGAGGCAGCCGTGGTTTAGTAAGGAATTGGAGTCCCTTGTGAAAGGGAAGAAGGCGGCATATGTAAAGATGAGGCGTGAAGGTTCAGTAGGGGCGATTGAGAGTTATAAGGTAGCCAGGAAGGAGCTAAAGAGGGAGCTAAGAGAAGCGAGAAGGGGACATGAAAAGTCTTTAGCTGGTAGGATTAGGGAAAACCCAAAGGCTTTCTATAGGTATGTCAAGAATAAAAGGATGACTAGGGTAGGTATCGGTCCAGTCAAGGATAGTAGTGGGAAGTTGTGAGTGGAGGCGGAGGAGATTGGAGAGACATTAAATCAGTACTTTTCATCAGTATTCACTCAGGAACAGGACACTGTTGCTGATGTGAATATGGAATCACAAATAATTAGAATGGATGCCCTGGAAATATGCAGGGAAGAGGTTTTGGGAATATTGGAAAGGATGAATATAGATAAGTCTCCTGGGCCTGATGGCATTTACCCCAGGATCCTATGGGAAGCTAGGGAGGAGATAGCAGAGCCATTGGCCTGGATTTTTATGTCGTCGTTGTCAACGGGAATAGTACCAGAGGACTGGAGGATAGCGAATGTGGTCCCATTGTTCAAGAAAGGGAGTAGGGATAGCCCTAGTAACTATAGGCCAGTGAGTCTGACTTCAGTGGTGGGCAAAGTCTGAGAGAGAATGGTAAGGGATAAGATTTATGAACATCTGGGTAGGAATAACGTGATCAGGGATAGCCAGCATGGTTTTGTGAAGGGCAGGTCGTGCCTCACAAACCTTATTGAGTTCTTTGAGAAGGTGACTAAGGAAGTGGATGAGGGTAAAGCAGTAGATGTTGTGTATATGGATTTTAGTAAGGCGTTCGATAAGGTTCCCCATGGTAGGCTAATGCTAAAACTTCGGAGGTATGGCATTGAGGATACATTAGAGGTTTGGATTAGGAATTGGCTGGCTGGAAGGAGACAGAGGGTAGTAGTTGATGGATTATGTTCATCTTGGAGCGCAGTTACTAGCGGTGTACCACAAGGATCTGTTTTGGGACCATTGCTTTTTGTCATCTTTATAAATGATCTAGAGGAAGGACTTGAAAGCTGGGTAAGCAAGTTTGCGGATGACACAAAAGTCGGTGGAGTTGTGGATAGTGAGGAAGGAAGTGGTAGGTTACAGCGGGATATAGATAAGTTGCAGAGCTGGGCGGAAATGTGGCAAATGGAATTCAATGTAGCTAAGTGCGAAGTCGTTCACTTTGGTAGGAATAACAAGATGATGGATTACTGGGCTAATGGTAGGCTACTTGGTAGTGTGGATGAGCAGAGGGATCTTGGTGTCCATGTACACAGATCTCTGAAAGTTGTCACCCAGGTAAATAGTGCTGTGAGGAAGGCATATGGTGTACTGGGCTTTATTGGCAGAGGAATTGAGTTCCGGAGTCCTGAGGTCATGTTGCAGTTGTATAAGACTCTGGTGAGGCCTCATCTGGAGTATTGTGTGCAGTTTTGGTCGCCATACTATAGGAAGGATGTGGAAGCTTTAGAACGAGTGCAGAGGAGGTTTACCAGGATATTGCCTGGAATGGTAGGAAAATCTTATGAGGAAAGGCTGAGGCACTTGGGGCTGTTCTCATTGGAGAAGAGAAGGTTTAGGGGAGATCTGATAGAAGTGTATAAGATGATTAGGGGTTTAGATAGGGTAGATACTAAGATCCTTTTACCGCTAATGGAGTCAGGTGTTACTAGGGGACATAGCTTTAAATTAAGGGGTGGTAGGTTTAGGACAGATGTTAGGGGTAGATTCTTCACACAGCGGGTTGTGAGTTCATGGAATGCCCTGCCCGTATCAGTGGTGAACTCTCCTTCTTTATGGTCATTTAAGCGGGCATTGGATAGGCATTTGGAAGTTATTGGGCTAGTATAGGTTAGGTAGGGTTCGGTCGGCGCAACATCGAGGGCCGAAGGGCCTGTACTGCGCTGTATCCTTCTATGTTCTATGTTCTATGTTCCAGGGAGAACAGCCCCAGCCTATTCAATCTCTCCCTATAGCTCAAATCCTCCAACCCTGGCAACATCCTTGTAAATCTTTTCGAACCCTTTCAAGTTTCACAACATCTTTCCGGTAGGAGGAGACCAGAACTGCACATAATGTTCCAAAGGTGACCTATCCAATATCTTGTACAGCCACAACATGACCTCCAACTCCTATACTTGATGCTCTGACCAATAAAAGAAAGCATACCAAATGCCTTCTTCACTGTCCTACCTACCTGTGATTCTACTTCCAAGGAGCTCTGCTCTCCAAGGTCTCTACATTCAGCAACACTCGCGAGGATCTTATCATTAAGTGTGTAAGTCCTGCTCTAATTTGCTTTTCCAAAATGCAGCACCTCACATTTATCTGAATTAAACTCCATCTGCCACTTCTCAGCACTTTGGCCCATCTGATCAAGATCACATTGTACTCTGAGGTAACCTTCTTTGTTGTCCACTACATCTCCAATTTTGGTGTCATCTGCAAACTTACTAACTATACCTCCTATGTTCACATCCAAATCATTTATATAAGTGATGAAAAACAATCAACTAGCACTGATCCTTTTAAGACTGCCTCCAGTCTGAAAAACAACCCTCCACCACCATTCTAGCCAGTTCTGTATTCAATACAGGCTAGTTCTCTCTGTATTCCATGAGATCTAAACTTTCTAACCTGACTTCCATGAGGAACCTTGTCGAACGCTTTACTGAAGTGAATATAGATTGTGTCTACTACTCTGCCCTCATCAATCCTACTTGTTATTTCTTCAAAACATTCAATCAAGTTTGTGAGACATGACCTCCCATGTGCAAAGCCATGTTGACTATTCCAATCAGTCCTTGCAATCCGAAATACATGTAAAGCCTGTCCCTCAGGATTCCCTCCAACAACTTTCCGACCACCAATGTCAGGCTCACCGCTCTACAGCTCCCTGGCTTTTGTCCCTGGCCCTGATAGCTTGCATCCTAGAATCCTAAAAGACGTATCTACAGAGATATATTATTTATAACTTTATTTATAATACATTATTTATAATTTTCTAACAATTCTTGGATTCTGAAGAAGAACCAGGGGATTGGAAAACAGCAAATGTGACACCCATATTCAAAAAGAGCAGTGTGGCAAAAAGCAGGTTGTCAAAGGCTGATTAGCTTAACATCTACTTTTGAAAAAATATTAAAATCAATTCTTGCAAATAATAGCAGCACATTTGGACAATCATGATCTAATCAAGCAAAGTCAACGTGACCTCACGAAAGTGAAATTGTGTCGAATTTATTAGCATTTTTGAGTAAATCTCAACCAGAATGGTTACAGGGGAACCAGTAGATGTGTTGCATTTGGACTTCCAAAAGGTGTTTGACAAGAAAAAGCAAAGTCACAGAGCCAATAGTGCTAGAGATAGTATATTAGGTTGGATGCTGCCTGAACTGCTGTTCTCTTCCAGCACCATTGATCCAGAATCTGGTTTCCAGCATCTGCAGTCATTATTTTTACCTATTAGTGTGAATAGATAATTGGCTATCGGGCAGGAAACAGTGAATGGGATAAAGATTCTGTTTTGTGTTTGGAACCTATAACCAGTGAAATTTCACAGGGATCAATGATGGGAACACAACTGTTTACTATACATTAGTGACTTGGAGGAAGGAAATGAATGCACTGTTGGCAAATTTGTAGATGATGCAAAAACAGACAGGGGAAAGAAAAATTTTGTAGAGGGATATTGATAAGTTATGCAAGTACACAAAGGTTGGTAATGTACGAAAATGTGAAGCTGTTCATTTTGGAAGGGAGATGGAAAGAACAAAGTTTTATTTAAATGGAGAAATGCTGCAGAAAGCTGTAACACAATAGGACTCAGGAATACTGGTCTAGAAATACAGAAAGCTAAATCATAGGTGCAGCAGGTAATCAGTGTCAAGAGGGCAGTGCTGGAAAACCACAGCAAGTCAGGCAGCATTACACTCCTAGTATGTTCCCCTGCCACTTCAAGAGTTGCAAAACGTGCGCTCACACCTCCCGGCTCACCTCCATCCAAGGTCACAAAGGATCCTCCACATCCAACTGAAATTTACTCCTGTATCTGTTGCACCTGATGTGGTCTCCTGTACATCGGGGAGACAGGATGCCAACTTGCAGATCATTTCAGAGAATTCTGGGTAATCCAAGATGGAGGACGGGAAACATTTCTGGCTGTAAGAGCTGCTCCTTTTTTTGAGGCATTGTCGGTGCTGGAGATGATTTCCTCGAATTCCAGGAGCAGCAATTACTGTTTTATATGCTGTTGCATTGTTTTGGAACTCTGGGAAAAAAAAAGTCAAAGCAACAGCAGTTTTAAAACGGAGAAGAGCAGACAAAGGAAGCACATAGTGAGGACAGTACAGGAGAGAGAGAGAGAGAGAGAACTTGTGCAGTTACTGCCTTTGCTGTTTTGAATTCATGTGTCGCTGGACATTGGAGTGCACCTGGGAAAATTAACAAACAGTGAATTTCACAACTAATCTTGGAGGAACCGGTTTGGGCGAAGTTCACAGCACAGAAACAGATAAGTTAATTGTTGTTTTAAGTCTGTCCAACAGAAAGGCTGTATTAGTGGGTACAGTGAGTTCTTTCTTAATTATATGTTTTTGTAGATAAGTCTTTTGATTAAACTGAAAGTATAAGCCATAGCTATTAACTTAAACTGGCGCACTGTTTTGTAGAGGAAAAAAGACAGTGTTATTTTCTGGGTCTGTAGATTGTGAAGGTACAAAAATGGCCTTTGCAGTGATATGTACTTCTTGTCAGATGTGGGAGTTTAAAGAGAGTTTAAGGGTTACTGCAGGTAATATCTGCCATAAATGCTGTTGGATGCGAGTCTTATCAAATCGAGTGGATTAGTTGGAGAGACAGGTAGAAGCGATTAGGAATTTGCAATAGCAACAGTACGTGATGGATGGCAGTTATAGGAAAGCGGGAAAGTCTCAGATAAAGTCACATAGATGGGTTAACTCCAGGAAGGGTAAGAGAGGTAGGCACATAGGGCAGGAGTCTTTTGTGGATATACCCATTTCAAACAGGTATGCTGTTTTGGAAAATGTAGGGGGTGATGGTTTCTCAGGGGAACAGAGCCCAAACAGCCAAGTTTCTGGTATTGAGACTGGCTCTAATGCAACGAGGGGTATGTCGGCTCCCAAGAGATCAATTGTGTTAGGGGATTCTATAGTCCAAGGTACAGACAGACGTTTCTGTGGCCAGCAGAGAAAATGCAGAATGCTGTCTTGTTTCTCTGGTACCAGGATCAAGGATGTCTCAGAGAGGGTGCAGAATGTTCTCATGGGGGAGAGGGGCCAGCAGGAGGTCATTGTCCACATTGGAACCAACAACATTGGAAGGGAAAAGGTTGAGATTCTGAAGGGAGATTACAGAAAGTTATGCAGGGTTTAAAAACGAGGTCCTCAAGAGTATTAATCCCAGTGCTAGGAGCTAGTGAGGGAAGGAATAGGAGGATAGAGCAGATAAATGCAAGGCTGAGGAGCTGGTGTATGGGAGAAGGATTCACATTTTTGGATCATTGGAATCTCTTTTGGGGTAGAAGTGACCTGTACAAGAAGGACGGATTGCACCTAAATTGGAAGGGGACTAATATGCTGGCAGAGAAATTTGCTAGAACTGCTTGGGAGGATTTAAACTAGTTTGGTGGGAGGGTGGGACCCCAGAGAGATAGTGAGGAAAGAGATCAATCTGAGACTGGTACAGTTGAGAACAGAAGTGAGTCAAACAGTCAGGGCAGACAGGGACAAAACAGAGAACATGGTAGGACTGATAAATTAAACTGCATTTAATTCAATGCAAGGGGCCTAACAGGGAAGGCAGATGAACTCAGGGCATGGTTAGGAATATGAGACTTGGATATCAAAGCAATTACAGAAACATGGCTCAAGGATGGGCAGCGCTGGCAGCTTAATGTTCCAGGATACAAATGCTACAGGAAGAATAGAAAGGGAGGCAAGAGAGGACGGGGAGTGGCATTTTTGATAAAGAATAGCATTACAGCTGTGCTGAGGGAGGATATTCCTGGCAATACATCCAGGGAATATATTTGCGTGGAACTGAGAAATAAGAAAGCGATGATCACCTTATTGGGATTATATTATAGAGCCCCCAATAGTCAGAGGAAAATTGAGAAACAAACTTGTAAGGAGATCTCAGCTATGTGTGAGAATAATAGGGTAGTTATGGTCGGGGATTTTAGCTTTCTGAACATCAACTGTGACTGCCATTGTGTTAAGGGTTTAGATGGAAGGAATTTCTCAAGTGCGTACAAGGCAATTTTCTGATTCAGTATGTGGATGTACCTACTAGAGAAGGTGCAAAACTTGACTACTCTTGGGAAATAAGGCAGGGCAGATGACTGAGGTGTCAGTGGGTGAGGCGGGGGGTGGGGCTGGGGGGGGGGCGGGGGGAGGTGCACTTTGTGGCCAGCGACCATAATTCTATTCATTTTAAAATTGTGATGGAAAAGGATAGACCATATCTAAAAGTTGAAATTCTAAATTGGAGAAAGATCAATTTTGATGGTATTAGGCAAGAACTTTTGAAAGTTGATTGGAGGCAGACGTTCACAGGTAAAGGGATGGCTTGAAAATGGGAAGCCTTCAGAAATGAGATAACAAGAATCCAGAGAAAGTATATTCCTGTCAGGGTGAAAGGGAAGGCTGGTAGGTATAGGGAATGGTGGATGACTGAAGAATTTGAGGGTTTGGTTAAGAAAAAGAAGGAAGTATATGTCAGGTATAGATCGGATAGATCGAGTGAATCCTTAGAAGAGTACAAAGGACGAAGAAGTATATTTAAGAGGAAAATCAGGAGGGCAAAAAGGGGACATGAGATAGTTTTGGCAAATCAAATTAACGAGATTCCAAAGGGTTTTTGCAAATATATTAAGGATAAAAGGGTAACTAGGGAGAGAATATGGCCCCTCAAAGATCAGCAAGGCGGCCTTTGCGTGGAGCCACAGAAAATGGGGGAGATACTAAATGATTATTTTGCATCAGTATTTACTTTGGAAAAGGAAATGGAAGATATAGAATGTAGGGAAATAGATGGTGGCATCTTGCAAAATGTCCAGATTACAGAGGAGGAAGTGCTGGATGTCTTGAAACAGTTAAAGGTGGATAAATCCCTCGGACTTGATCAGGTGTACTGAAGAACTCTGTGGGAAGCTATAGAAGTGATTGCTGGGCCTCTTGCTGAGATATTTGTATCATCGATAGTCACAGGTGAGGTGCCGGAAGACTGGAGGTTGGCAAACTTGGTGCCACTGTTTAAGGGTGGTAGAGACAAGCAGGGGAACTATAGACCAGTGAGCCTGACCTCACTGGTAGACAAGTTGTTTGAGGGAATCCTGAGGGACAGGATGTACATGTATTTGGAAAGGCAAGGATTGATTAGGAATAGTCAACATGCCGTTGTGCGTGAGAAATCATGTTTCACAAATTTGATTGAGTTTTTTGAAGAAGTAACAAAGAAGATTGATGAGGGCAGAGCAGTAGATGTGATCTATATGGACTTCAGTAAGGCATTTGACAAGGTTCCCCATGGGAGACTGATTAGCAAGGTTAGATCTCACGGAATACAGGAAGAACTATCCATTCGGATACAGAAGTGGCTCAAAGGTAGAAGACAGATGGTGGTGGTGGAGGGTTGTTTTTCAGACTGGGAGCCTGTAACCAGTGGAGTGCCACAAGGATCCGTGCTGGGTCCTCGACTTTTTGTCATTTACATAAATGATTTGGATATGAGCTTAAGAGGTAGAGTTAGTAAGTTTGCAGATGACACCAAAATTGGAGATGTGGTGGACAGCGAAGACGGTTACCTCAGATTACAACAGAATCTGGACCAGCTGGGCCAATTGGCCAATGGGCCGAGTGGCAGATGGAGTTAATGCACATTAATGCGAGGTGCTGCATTTTGGGAAAGCAAATCTTAGCAGGACTTATACACTTCATGGTAAGGTCCTAGGGAGTGTTGCTGAACAAGAGATCTTGGAGTGCAGGTTCATAGGTCCTTGAAAGTGGAGTCGCAGTAGAAAGGATAGTGAAGAAGGCGTTTGGTATGTTTTCCTTTTTTGGTCAGGAGTTGGGAGGTCATGTTGTGACTGTACAGGACATTGACAAGGGCACTATTGGAATATTGTGTGCAATTCTGGTCTCCTTCCTATTGGAAAAATGTTGTGAAACTTGAAAGGGTTCAGAAATGATGTTGCGAGGGTTGGAGGATTTGAACTATAGGGAGAGGCTGAACAGGCTGGGGCTGTATTCCCTGGAGTGTCGGAGGCTGAGGGGTGACCTTATAGAGGTTTACAAACTTATGAGGAGCATGGATAGGATAAATAGACAAAGTCTTGGGGTCGGGGAGTCCAGAACGAGAGGGCATAGGTTTATTGTGAGCGGAAAAAGATATAAAAGAGACCTAAGGGGCAACTTTTTCACAAAGAGGGTGGTACATGTATGGAATGATCTGCCAGAGGATGTGGTGGAGGCTGGTACAATTGCAACATTTAAGAGGCATTTGGGTGGGTATATGAATAGGAAGGGTTTGGAGGGATATGGGCTGGGTGCTGGCAGGTGGGTCTAGATTGCTTTGGGATATCTGGTCAGCATGGACAGGTTGGACTGAAGGGTCTGTTTCCATGCTGTACATCTCTATGACTCTATGACTCTCATATCTCTGGGACACCAACCCCACCACCCAATGGCTGAACACTTAATTTCCCCCTCCCATTCCACCAAGGACATGCACGTTCTGGGCCTCCTCCATCACCAAACCCTAACCACCCCGACGACTAGAGGAAGAACGTCTCATCTTCCGTCTTGGGATCTTGCAACCACACAGGATTAACATACACCGGATCATCAACGCCACACTCATAGGAATCCGATTCACTAGAGAGGAAGAAAAGGACAACCAACTCCCATTCCTAGACGTGATGGTACAGAGAACACCGAACGGAGAATTCACCACAAAGGTATGCAGGAAATCCACACACACAGACCAAGCCCTAAACTTTGAAAGCAAGCACCCCAACACACACAAAAGAAGTTGCATCAAGACACTGTTCAAAAGGGCCACAACACACTGCAGCACACTAGAACTGCAAAAAGAGGAAGATGAACACTACACAACGAATTCGCCAAAAACGGATACCCCCGCAATTTCATCAACAGATGCCTAAGGGAAAGCCAACGGAATGAGGACATGCCACAACCCAAAGGACTAGCCACACTACCATACATCAAAAACATTTCTGAACTAACAGCCAGACTACTGCGACCACTAGGACTCATAACAGCACACAAACCAACAGCCACTCTCAGACAACAACTCACCAAGACGAAGGACCCAATACCCAGCATGAGCAAAACCAATTTAGTGTACAAACTCCTATGCAAGGACTGCACAAAACACTACATAGGACAAACAGGATGACAGTTAACGATCCGCATCAATGAACACCAACTAGCCACGAAATGACAGGACCAGCTATCCTTAGTAGCCACACACTCAGATGACAAGCAACATGAGTTCGACTGGGACAACACTACTATTATAGGACAGACCAAACAGAAAACAGCCAGGGAATTTCTAGAGGCATGGCACTCATCCATTGATTCAATCAACAAGCACATCGACCTGAACCTAATATACCGGCCACTGCAGCGGACAGCTGGAACTGACAACCGGAAATGGCAGATACGAATCACTATAAATGCTGGAGGAAACATCACAGAAGGGCTTCACAGGCGGCTCCCAAGCACTGAGGATGTCACCTAGACAAGGGATGAAACACAAATTCCCAGCTGGGCGAACAAAGCCACAAAACACTGTTAAACGAAAAACTGAATGTGATGTGTGATTTTTCATGAAAAAGACTTTTTGTAAGTATGACTTTATGAAATGAACTAATACAAATCCATTTGACTTTTTTATTTTTACCATTGCTATGTTACTACAAGTTTTTGACTTCAACACTACTCAATTCATTTTAATAGCATCAACAGAGGACATTTTACAAATGTACAGCTCTAGTCAGCACCCATTGTGGGAATTTGAGGACAAGATCATTAAATTGTGATGGATTTTTCATTTACCTGTGGATTGGAAAATCTCAAACGGTCTGTTGACCTCTGAGCCCTGATTCCCAAAATTATCTGCTGCAAGATGAAAGTTCTAGTCAGAAATCCAAGTTCATAAAATGTAATGTTTTACTTTATAAAAAGAGACTGAATCTGATTCCATGTGTGGAGAATATTCTACAAACATAACGATTCAGTCAACATCATTTTATTTATCAACAGTAAGTATCAAATATTTCTCTCACAGTACAGCTGCTTGTACAGCATTGAGAAAGGAGTTGTCTTTTTGTCTTGGATATTGGAAGACCAGCTGGCATTGTGTTGTCTCTCTCAATCTCAGAGACAAACTGGTTGGTACCATCAACTAACTGCTCATGCTGTTGAGAATTTGAGGAAGAACTGTCCATTCCAGCATTCATCAACATCCTTTGAGACTTCTTTATCTACTTCTCCAGGAATGGGATATCATCTTTGAAATCCATTAACCAACCTGAAGCAGAGAGAGAGAACTCCATCTGTGTACACTGAGGATTATTGGGATTGATCGTGGTTTCTTTCCTCCCTCTATCACTACTGCACTATTTATACCCGATAATGGGATATTGTGTGATACTTGTGACTGTTCAGATATAAGACTTCACATCTCCAAAAAACAATTTGAATGTTCAATTCAATGCAGAAAACTATGGCACGATCTTCTGCAAACAGCAACAAAATGTGCAAAAAATCTGTCAACTATTTCCAATACTGACTCTCTGAGCTGAAACTTGTCCTACTTTGGATAAATGTCAAATATGGCCAAAATGTAATTCATTAATCATATACTCTGCCCGCGGTAGTGACCCCATCGCCTGACATTAAGCCAATTCTACCACTTGCTGGACCCAGAGTTACTTGCCACTATTTGGATATGCCATAATGCACCATCATCCCTGGCACCAATGTTATCCTTAAAAAGCCATTTACATCTGAACAGCAACCATCAGCCTGGAGCTGCACTGCATGGTCACTAATATTTGCCCCAGAAGTGGAAGAGGTGGAAAATTAGCTTTGAGGACAGGAAACTGGGGGTCCTGGTGGGTGGGGTGATGCAGAGGAAGGTAATACTCTTCTCCGAATTTGACAGTGAAGGCCATGACACCAGATCCTGCCATTTGGTCTGAGGATGCCCCCTTCCCACCATGTCAATGTTGACTCAGTTGTCTCAAGTTATGCCTGACAGTATAGGAAGAAGGTCAATGACTTTCTCTGCTCATCCAGGCTAAGATACAAATCTTCTCACTGTACCTCTATTTTTCTATCTCTGCCTCTGCACACACCATCCATCAAAGTTTTTGTTCTATGATCTTCACCATTGCTTGCAATATCTTCTCTCTCTCACTCTCACCCACCTCAACACCTTTAATCCTGCATTACCTCTGCACTTACCCCTCACTTGCTCATGGCAACTCACCTAATGTACTTTAATTTAAAACTTGTTGATTGTGTAATATTCACCCTGCACACCATGGGAGTGAAAACGTCTTTGAAGAAAATGCTGTATAGTGGAGTTTTTAGTCCCTTTGGAACAGAATATTTGATTTATAATAACTTAGAGAGTAACAGCCAACACACATTCTCTGTAATCCCAGAGCATGAGACCAGATTCCTCCTGATTGCAGTTACATTTTTCAGACCAGTTAAATAGACAGCGAACCTTCACAACTTAGCAGAGCTGGATTTAATCTCAGCATTCTATTCAGTGGGCAGGACCACTATCATGGCATTAAATACGAGACAATGCTTCACTTCTCTGTGCTGCATAGAAGTACAGAAGGTACAGCACAGAAACGGTCAGTAAGTAAAGCTGCCTGTTTGTGAGGCTAATGTTTAAGTTGAGCATGCCGCCTTCCTCAACTGCAAGAGGATAGTTGCAAAATCCCAATATCATCACAGTGGGCCTGTCAATGCAGCGGGGGATGAGGTGACAGAGACTAACTTCTTCACAGGAGGCTGAGTAACAGCTCCATTGAGGGAAAGATGTTCAGTGCCCACTCCTTTATTGTGGACCTCAGTGTCTTCACAAGACAACCATGGGAAATGGACTAAATTGTGTTCAATGTGAAAGGAAAATTCTGCCCTCATGTGAGACACACACAGGCTCACTATCAATTAGAGTCACTGAATAACAGTCAGGAACAGAAACCTACTGATTTATTTCCCTTCCTTTTCCAATTGAAGGTTGCAAAGGCCAATTGTGTCTCTCTAATTCACTGAGTTTAACTAACAGCTTGGCTGAAAATTTTAAAAATTCATTTTTTTGTTTTCTAGGATATGACAATGTTCAGAGTTCAATAATTATTACTGCATCTGGGCTAATAGCATGTAATGTAATACTCATCGATGTAACAGCTACCCCGGCAGACTTCGATTAGCTCTCTGACAAAGTCACGACCACAGAGATTTCTGAACACATGATCATACGGAGAGAGGCCAGGCTCAACAGAGGGTAGCAGCAGTCCGACTGCAATGATGACCACCAGACACTTCATCTCAGCTCACAAGTGATCAGCTTCAGCTTCTTCTACTCTGTCCAGGAACCTAGAACAAAATACTCTGATCAATTTCGAATGATTCTACTGCACAAATCAAATCTGCATTCAATGGCAGATCTCAATTTCTTTTTCTGTTGTAAAATCAAATTAAACCAGCTTCTGTATTGTTTCAGCAGAATGATTTCCAAACCTTCTCAGTCTCTCACTTTGTTCCAACTTGTATCTTCTCCCTTTTTATAGTGACTTTGCTCCCTTACAGTAACTTATCATTATCAGGCATTAACATCTGTCCTTTTTTCTGGAAACTTCTGAACCTTACTGACACGTCATTTTGCATAATGTCTGAATCAAACATAACTATAACCCTTTAATGACTATTGTTTAGTTAAGCCCATTGTTATACCTTCTCAATATCTGTCAGTTGTGACTTTTTAATTCTTCAGTCAGAGACATTTTCTAAGTGAACAACCCAGTATCCCTCCTGCAAATCAAGGGAAGTATTCAGAAAACGAAAGCTGAGAAGAAACCTTCTGCTCATCAAAAACCCACATCACAGATCTTATCAACAAAAATTATTGAATTGTGTGAGATACTGGTTTATAGGCTCTCTATATTCAGTAATACTGGGTTCCCGTTCATTCGTTTATAACTGTTTACTAACCCCCTTGTTTCCTATAACACGGTTTCATTCATTCATTCATAAAACCACGTTTTGTGCTATTTTACTATTTACTATTATAATATAGGCCAAATTTAGATAACTCTTTCAACCATTCATGCTTTTTCACACCTTCAATTCTTAGCAGCCCTTGCTACAAGCAATATTTAGGCCTATTTATTTCTGAAAAAGTATCTAAGTTTGCAAACCTATTCTGAACAATACCTTCACACTGTCATGTCTCAATGACCTACCCGAAACAATGGAAAGGTTATAATATTAATCAGCCCTAAACGACCATCTCTCGGGTCTGAATAGTTTACAGAACACCAACAGTTGCCCCAAATAGTATGTACTTGTTGAATATCTTTTAACATTGATGTGGAGGAGCTGGTGTTGGACTGGGGTGGACAGAGTTAAAAATCACACAACACCAGGTTATAGTCCAACAGGTTCATTTGGAAGCACTAGCATTTGTAGCGCCGCTCCTTCATCAGGTTGTTGTGAAGACCATAAGACACAGAATTTACAGCAAAACATTACTGTGTCATGCAACTGAAATGATACACCAAACACATCTGGATTGTTGTTATGTCTTTCATCTGTTAGAATGGGTTGCAGGTTTCAGTTCATTAATATGTAAATCCCAGAATTTCTTTTAAATCACCTTCTTGATATAACTTAAGGTTTTATAACAAAAGGTGACATCTCAGCTCAGACAATGCATTCAAGGTGTGTGAGGTCTGTGAGTATCCCAGTCTTGGGCCAGCCTATTCTCTTCCCAAAGTGGATTTTACAAAATATTACATGGATTGACTGCCTGCAGATTGTACATTTTTGAGCAAAATAGAATGTATCTGCAAATATAATTCTGCAAAGACAAATTCACCCCATAGACATATATGTGTGTATGTGTGCATGAGAGAGAGTGTATATGCATGTGAGTATGTGCATGTGAGTGTGAGTATGAATGCGCATGAGAGAGTGTGTGTTTCCTTGTGTGAATGAATGGGAAAGTGTGTGTGGGGGTGTGAGAGAATATGTGCGTGTATGTGTGTGTGTATATATATATATATATATATATATATATATACATATATATGTATATATATGGGGGAGTTTATAAGGGGATCAGAGTTTTCATTTATAGGATCATAAACATTAATACTGTTTCTTTGTAGTTGGAGTCTGATTGTAAGAAGCAGTGATCTACAAAAACATAATCGGTGCTTTCTATCAATCTCGTCTGAAAACCAGGTAAATTGGGTAATCTTTGTGTACTTATTTTACAATCTTTAACTTTTGCAATGTCTCCATGAATAGGGGGGGTAATTTCCAGCACCTTCCCCCAGTGGGTCTGACACTCCAGTCAATTCAAGTGTTCTCATTTCACTCAATGTTTGCACTCATAATTATTATTCCTGTAGCTTTTCCTCGTCAGACCTTCCTTCCATACCAGGCAACATCCTAGTAAATCTCCTCTGCACCCTTCCACATCCATCCTATAATGCGGTGACCAGAACTGTACGCAATACTCCAAATGTGGCTGCACCAGAATTTTGTACAATTGCAGCATGACCTCATGGTTCTGAAACTCAATCCCTCATAAAATCTAACACACTGAATGCTCTCTCTTTCTTGGAATTTTTTCATTTTACTGCCTTTCCCAATTCTACCCTCTTTCCTGAAACTCAAAATGTAATCTTTGGTATTCAAAGTATCTTTTTCTTCGGCTTGCTTGGTCTGTTTCACATCCCATAGCTTTATTTATTATTTTATGGGATGTAGAGATCACTGATAAGGCCAGCATTTGTAGTCCATGTACAATTGCCTTTAAACGAAATGGGTAGCTGGAGAGTTAAGAGTCAAGCACATTTCTGTGGGTTTCAAGTCACCTGGGGCCAGGCTGTGTAAGGATAGCAGATTGCCTTCCCTAATGAATGTTTGACAACCAGATGGGTTTGCATAACCATAAAGGATACATTCGCAGTTACCATTGCAGAGACTGCTTTCAATGTGAGACGTTAGTAATTTCATTTAAATTCCAGCCGCTGCCATGGTGGAATTTGAGTCTGTGTTCTCAATCCATAGCTTCCGCCTTTGGATTACTAGATCTGTAACGTTATTACTATGCCATCTTCTGCTTCTTCCAATTCTTGGGTGAGGGATAATTGCTTGGGCTGCAGGTTTATTAGTTCAGATCTTCTGATGTTTCACTTCATGTTAAATTTCACTCGATATCCGACTGCTTTGAGTGATACAAAGGTTAAGGCTCCTAATTTATAGAACATAGGACATTACAGTGCAGTGCAGGCCTTTCGGTCCTCAATGTTGTTCCGACCTATGGAACCAATCTGAACCCATCTAACCTGCACTATTCCATTTTTGTCCATATGTCTATCCAATAACCATTTAAATGCCCTTAAAGTTGGCAAGTTTACTACGATTGCAGGCAGTGCATTCCATTCCCCTACTACTCTCTGAGTAAAGAAATTATCTCTGACATCTGTCCTAAATCTATCACCCCTCAATTTAAAGCTGTGTCCCCTCATGCTAGCTGTCACCATCTGAGGAATAAAGGCTCTCACTGTCCACCTTACCTAACCCAGTGTTTATCTTATATGTCTCAATTAGGTCACATTTCAACCTTCTTCTCTTTAACAAAAACAGCCTCAAGTCCCTCAGCTTTTCCTTGTAAGACCTTCCTTCCATTCCAGGCAACATCCTAATAAATCTCCTCTGTACCTTTCCAGATCTGTCCTATAATGCGGTGACCAGAACTGTACACAACACTCCAAAGGTGGCCGCATCAGAGTTTTATGCAGATGCAGCATGTCCTCATGGTTCTGAAACTTAAACCCTCCACTAATAAAATCTAACACACTGTATGCCTTCTTAAAAATTCCATCAACCTAGGATGCAACTTTCAGGAATCTATGTACATGGACACCGAGATGTCTCTGCTCATCTACACTACCAAGATTCTTATCATGAGCCCAGTACTCTGCATTCCTGTTACTCCTTCTAAAGTGAATCACCTCACACTTTTCTACATTAACCTCTATTGCCACCTCTCAGTCCAGCTCTGCAGCTAATCTATGTCCCTTTGTAACCTGCAACATCCTTCGTCACTACCGACAACTCTACCGACCTTCGTGCCATCCACAAATTTACTGAACCATCCTTCCACACACTCATCCAAGTCATTTATAAAAATGCCAAACAACAGTGGATCCAAATCAGATCCTCCTGGTACACAACTAGTAACTGAGCTCCAGGATGAACATCTCCCATCAACCATTACCTTCTGTCTACTTTCAGCTAGCCAATGTCTGATGCAAACCGCTAAATCACCCTCAATCCCATGCCTCCATATTTTGTGCAATAGCCTACCATGGGGAACCTAATCAAACACCTTACTGAAATCCGTATACATCACATTGACCGCTTTACTCTCATTCACCTGGTTGGTTACCTTTTCAAAGAACTCAATGAAGTTGTGAGGCACACCTTTCACAAAATTGTGTTGACTATCCCCAATCAACTTTTCTAGAGGATAATAAATCTTATCTCTTATATTTTCCAACACTTTACCTGCAAATGAAGTAAGGCTCACTGGTCTATAATTACCAGGGTTGTCTCTACTCCCCTTTGTGAACAAGGGAACAATACTTGCTATCCTCCAGTCTTCTGGCACTATTCTGCGGACATAAAGATCAAAGCCAAAGGCTCTAGCAATCTCCTTCCTGGCTTCCCAGAGAATCCCAGGATAAATCCCATCAGGCCCAGGGGATTTACCTATTTCACACTTTCCAGAATTGCTAACACCTTCTCCTTTTGAACCTCAATCCCATGTAGTCTGGTAGCCTGTATTTCAGTATTCTCCTCGACAACCTTGCTTTTTCTAGTGTCAAAACTGACAAAAAATATTCATTTACCACTTCCCCTCTCTCCTATACTAGCCATTCGGATATAGAACTGGCTCAAAGGTTGAAGATAGAGGGTGGTAGTGGAGGGTTGTTTTTCAGACTGGAGGTCTGTGACCACACAAGGATAGGTGCTGGGTCATCGACGTTTTGCCATTTACATCAATGATTTGGATGCGAGCATAAGAGGTACAGTTAGTAAGTTTGCAGATGACAGCAAAATTGGAGGTATAGTGGACGGCGAAGAGGATTACCACAGATTACAACAGGATCTTGACCAGATGGGCCAAAGGGCTGAGAAGTGGCACATGGAGTTTAATTTAGATAAATGCAAGGCACTGCATTTTGGGAAAGCAAATCTTAGCAGGACTTATACACTTAATGGTAAGATCCTATGGAGTATTGCTGACCAGAGATTTTGTAGTGCAAGTTCATAGTTCATTGAAAGTGGAGTCGCAAGTAGATAAGATAGTGAAGAAGGCGTTTGATATGCTTTCTGTTATAGTATTTCCAGTCAATATTTGGGAAGTTAAAGTCCCCCATAACAACTACCTTGTCATGCTCGCTCCTACCAAGAATCAACTTTGCTATCGTTTCCACTACATCTCTGGAACTACTTGGAGCCCTATAGAAAACTCCCAACAGGGTGACTTCTCCTTTCCTGTTTCTAACCATAGCCCATACTGCCTCAGTAAACAAGTCCTCAAACATTCTTTCTGCAACAGTAATACTGTCCATGACTAACACCCTCGCACCCCCACCTCCACTAGCCTTTTACCATCTTCTCTGTTCTTACTGAAACATCTAAATCCCGAACCTGCAGCAACCATTCCTGTCCCTGCTCTACCCACGTCTCTGAAATAGCTACAACATTGAAATCCCAGGTACAGGAAGTTCATCCACTTTATTCCGGATGCTCCTGCCATTGAAGTAACCACACTTCAAAACAAATTCCTGCTTGCTGGTGCACTCTTGTGACCATGAAACCTTATTTCTGACCTCACTACTCTTTATGTCCTGGACACTGGAACTACAATTTAGGTTCCCACCCCCACAACTGAATTAGTTTGAACCCACCTGAAGCGGATTAGCAAATTCCACCCCCCACCTCCCCCCTCCCCCCCAGGATATTGGTACCCCTCTGATTCAGCAGAAGACCATCCTGAAGTTATGCTGAGTTAAATCGTTCTTGTTCCATTAACTATTTCAGACCATTCAATATTCTCATTTCAGTATATGGAAAGTCTGCCGATGTAGTTGCTTTATTTAAAAAAAAGATTTACAGCTGTCAAACTCTCCCCTTTTGCTTCCAATTCATTCATCTCGGGTCTGATTCAGCTTGTTTCAGCCTAATTGTTCAAGATCTCAAATGCAATTCTGTTATGTATCTGAATGGGAGAGATGTGAAAATAACCAGCAGCAAGCTTTCCTGAGTCTAAATCGAGAGGTAGTTTTATTCATGTGTTCACTCTGAACGGACAAAATAAATCTCTTTTGAACGTAAAGTAAGGTTCCCTCAACACTGTCCCCATTAAACAATTCAGGGACAACACAGGGCAAACACAGTGGAAAATCTTACCACACTCTTTAAACTCAGTTCCTTCAATACTACCCCCATCTGACAGAGGCTGACATTCAAAACTGAATAAGGAAGGAACAGTTTTAAATTGAGATTAGGTGAAATTATATGGAGTTTGAGGATAGTATGAGTGAAAGGTGTTAAATTGTCTATGATTGTACTGATTAGTGAAGTATACATACCCAATGGAATGAATAACGAATTCCTGTGCTAATTTTGCAATATTCCTTGATGTTATGATCTGTATATTTCTGATGGAAATTTCCTGTTCACTGACAACCTCACCAGATGCATCCAGATCTTGAGTTGGGCAGATCAGTCACACAAGCCAGTTTGCAGACAAGGCAATACATAAATCACTAAAATAAGGAAAAAAGAAATGTATCTAAATTCCCGAGACTTTTTTTGAGTCACAGAAACATACAGCACAGAAGCAGACTCATCTGTTTCACCAGCCCTTGTCGACCATAATCCCGACAATAAACTAACCCCACTTGTCTGTGCTTGGTCCTTTGTCCCTCCAAATTTTTCTTTTTCATGTACTTATCCAAATTTCTCTTAAACTCTGTAACTGTACCCCCATACACCACTTCCTCTGGAAGGTCATTCCACACATAAACCATCCTCTGTGTAAAAGGATGTTTTTAAATTACTTTTATCATTGCTTTTTAGATGCCCTCAACATGGACACTACAAAAATTATTTACTATTGTCACCAGTTTAAGAAGTTGTTCTCAGAATCAATGCTCACTGTAGCAATTTGAGAACCAGAAGAATAAACTGCAGAGATTCTCAGTCATCATGAGTTGGAAAATCCCAGGCGATCTGCTGACCTCTCAGTCCTGATTCTGAAAATTAGCTGCTTCAAGGTGAAGGTTCTTATCATGAGTCTGAAATCATAAAATCTACATTTTTGCCTTGAAATCAGAGTCTCTCATTCCATGTGTGTAGAACAATATATCGGCTCAAAGATGTAATCTACATAATTTTATTATTGACATTTTGAAAACATCTCTGCTGCAGCACAGCTGCTGGAACAACAGCAAGTGGAGACCCTCTTCGAATTTTGAGAATTAAACCACTTAGAAGAGAAAATGGCTTTGTGTCGTTATTCTCAGTCTCAGAGACAAACTCGTTAAAAGCATCAGCTAATTGATCATAGTGGCTGGAGCCATTGTCAATAGGTTCTTGTTTGTGATCCAACTAAAACCGCTGAATCCCAAAGTTCTCCAATGTTCTTTGAGCCTTCCCATATCCATCTTGCTGATGTAGTCATATTCATTGCCTGATCATGTAAGATCTTAAACAGAGATACAACTCGACCTGTGGACACTGAGTATGGTTGAGGTTGACCATGTTCTTTTATCCCTCTGTCAGAGCTGCACTCTCTCGCTCCCTATATCAGAAAATAGGGTGTTGTGATCCTAACACTAAACATGCAGCTGCTCAGACAGAACACTTCACATCTCCAGTAAACCATTTGAATGCGTTGAGTTAAGAAACCAATAACCTGTCTTCCATTGCAAGCCGCACATAACTGTCTCAGTCAGATATTTGCAGTTTCAATTTAATGTCATTATGTGAGACTGGAACATTCGTATCAACATCGATCAAATCATCCACGTCACAAATCAGACATTTAACAAGCACTACACACCAGAGGCAAATCAAAAATGTCAAAAGGAAATGGTAGAGGGAAAGGGAGAGTGTTAAATCAAAATGACGTTGTTGGAGAAAATAATGCACTCCAACCACTTCTAAATGCATCCAGAGAGTTTGCCCATTTTTACAACTGCTAAAGCCTTTTACCCAGCTTCAGCCAATCACCAATATAGTTTATAAAACATCTGAGAGTTTCTGTTTTTCTAACCTGCAGGATGAATGAACCAATCCTGCGCCCCAACGGGCAAGCACACTTGAGGAGATGGAGAATTCCGACCTCGTAGAGCTGACTCAGAACTCGTGCCCAGTCATAGCTTCCAGTTAATGGCTGTTCATTTTGTAATGCCCTGATATATTTTAAATTAAAACTTGCTATTTGTGTCAGACACACTGCAGACATCACTGAAGTAAATCGGTTCTCAAGGGACATTTCAGGCAACAGACGCTTCCCATTACTGCTTAAACAGAATTATATAATGATTGGGGCAGTTACAGCCCACATTCCCTCTCCACACACTCACCCTGTCAAACATACATCTTTGAATGAAAGAAAACAAGAGCTAAGTTGAAATTGATCCACAATTGGCCTAAGGAACCTTGTCAAAATGAGGGTAAATTAATAAGTTTCTGCTCCAAGATATTGTCCAGTGAATCCTGTTGAATGTGAGCTTGTGCATGTCTCAAATGAGCATATGATCAGAATCTCTGCATCCACCCAATTCCTACAATTTCCCAGGACTGTCCTTTGAAGACAATGGAGAAGAGGAGCTTGTACTGACCTTATCTCCCTCTCATGTTCCTCACTCACCCTGCTGTGAAGACATCAGTCTCTGTCCCTCTTCCCCTGCTGTTGGGACAATCCTACTCTTGATAGCATTGTGAGTTTTATTAAACTCTCCCAGTGCAGGTAGTGGGGCACTCAAGATCAACGTTATCCTTCCCCATTGTCCCCAGAGCCTGTTTCTGTGCTGTATTTTGTGAGTAATTCTATGCAACATGGAAAAGTGAAACATTGGGCAGGTTTTAATACCAAGGGAGTAGCCCTGCCCGCTGTATGGAAAGTTGTGATTAAGTCCACCTTTTCCAGTTTAGGAAGGGTGTCTTTTAGTTTACACAAAAACAGAAATTGCTGAAGAAACTCAGCAGTTCTGGCAGCATCTGTGGATGGAAAACAGTAAATGTTTCAAGTCGATGTGATCCTTGTGCTGAAGAAAAGTCAACTCGGCTGTCTATCCAAAAATGCAGCTGAACTTGCTGAGTTTCTCCAGGTTTTAACTTTCAGTCTGTGTAATGTTTTGTTTTATTTCAGTGACTTTTGATTTCTCAGACCTGGAAAAATGTGACTCTTTAAGAGGAATCATTTTTCCAAGGTTCTTGAGGTCAATTGCATATTGAGTTCAATTTCGCACTGACTTCAGCCTTTTCTTTATTGATGATGCATTTCTGACCATCCTTAATTACCTTTGAGTTGAGGGTGCAGAACCACCTTCATGAGTCACTGCAACTTACATAATCATTCAGAATATTGTTGGTACGCACGTTTCAGAATTTTGATAAATACATGATGGAAGCATGATATGGTTCCCAGTCAGGATGCTCTGCAGAATGAAAGGCAACTTGCAGGTGATGGTTCTTTCCAGGTTCCCCTTGTTCTTCCACATGATATTGGCTGTGTTTTTTGGAGCATGCTGGTGGTATATGCTTCGGTGACTGTGCATTGGTATTGGAGGTTTAATGTTGTAATTGGTGAATAATCTTCTGTCATCTTCAGGCCGAGCAATTTGATTCCAGCTTGATTGACTTTGACATCCAGAATTGCTTTAAATCTCTTTTTCATCCAGTATATATTCTTTGGAATCCAAATGACAGTTTCCACATGTTAAGTAGAAGATAGACATGAGTAATTAGGAAATAAATCAGTGTTAATGTTTTCTAATCAACCTGTTCAGAGGTATCATTACATACCTCAGGAGAAGGTGCAATTTCAACCCTGTCCTCTAAGTTCAGAAGTAGGCACATTACCTCTGTGTCATCAGAGCTGTCTGATGGAGCCATAATTGATTAAGCAGAGCCAATGAATGGAGCAGATAGTACGATGTGCAGACACTTGGAAGGTGAGTTTAATGTCCAAGAAACAGCCTTAGGTACACCTAATGAATCAACAAAATACAGTCCATTTGAATTAGTTTTCGAACATGAGGTGAGAGAACCATTGAAACCAATTCAGGAGAAATTGGTGAGTCAGATTGAGAGCCCACACTTTTAGAATTTGTGTCAAAGTTTAGGGCAAGATTAAATAGAGCGGATGAGTTGGTGAGACAGCATTTAAAAGTAGCACATCTAATGATGAAACAGGAAGCAAACAAACCAAAAATGTACATATTCGCTTAACACGTACAGATTAACTCTCAGTATCACTTTTAGTAGAAGGTGAACCATGAAAACCCAGGATTATGGGCCTTGTCCAATCAAAAAGAAATTGAATGAGTTGAGCTATTTAATGAGATTATCAGACAGAAATATATTTCACACAATGTGTCACATGAATATGCAGAAAAGTTACTAGGAAACAGTGAGGTCTGCAAATGTTGGAGGTCAGAGTTGAGAGTGTGTTGTGGGAAAAACACAGCAGGTCAGGCAATATCCGAGGAGCAGGAAAATCAAAGTGTACAGCCAGAACCCTTCATCAGGAATGAAGCTGAGAGCCAGGCTGACTCGGATGCTGCCTGACCTGCTGTGTTTTTCCAGCAACTCATGCTCAAAAGGTACTTTGATAAGGAAGGAAAGTAAAAGGGGAGTGTGTTACTGTTAACGACACTGAGTGAAGAACTAAGTTAAGAGGATTCTGAATTGGACTTTCCTCAAATTAAATTGGACAATAAGGAGGTTCTTATAAATTGGGATAAATTATTGAGTTACCTTCTAAAGGAAAATCAAAATGACCTGAATGAGTTCTTGCAATCGTGTGGGGAGATATGTGGGAATAAGCTGGGAAGTACTAATCTAATTACGCATGGTGTAGACGTAGGAAATGTGGTTTCAATTCGGTATCACCCTCACAGACCTCACCTTTCAAAGTTGTCATAGGTTCAAAAAGAGATTGAATGCCTGCTCAAAGACAATACAATCAAAGTGAGTTGCAGCGAATGAAACTCCTCCAGAGCAATGCTGCCAAAACCAGGAAGTACCCGATGATTATTTGTGGACTATTGCAAAGTCTTTGCAGTTACCAAATCTGATTCATATCCTACTCCGTATGTGTAAGAATGCATTGAGAAGGTGGGAAAAGTAATTCACATTTCAGCATTGGACTTACTCAGAGGATACTGGCAGGTACATTTATCCGAAAGAGCGAAGGAAATTTCAGCTTTCCTGACACCTGCTGGATTGTACCAGTTGAAAGCCCAGTCATTTGGTATGAAAATTGCATCAGTCCCATTTCAAAGACGAACCGATGAAGTAATTTCAGAATTCCCCAATTTTGTGGTGTATATTGGCAACCTGATGAGTTTTAGTCACACACGGAAAGTACTTTTAGACCATCTGTCAGAATTATTCAATGGGTAAAATGAGTTCACAAAAGTCCAAGTCAGGTTCATGGCCATGTTATTGAACGTGGACACATGGCCCCAGAGGATATGAAAACAAGTCTTATTGGGGAGTGTTGCATGGCATCGATAAATAGGGAAATACTATGATTCTTGAGAGTGAGTGGTTTTTATGGGAAGTTTATATCAAATTGTAGCAATATCGTTGCTCCACTGACTGACTTGTTGAAGAAGTGCAGAAAACATGAATAGATGACAGAGTGTCAGAAGACATTTGACTGAAAGCTGTGTTAGCAACACCTAATTATGCAAAGCCACTTCAGATTGTTATAGATGTGAGTGATGTGGGTGCCAGTGTTGTACTCTTCAAAAAAAAATGATAAGAAGGTAGAAAGATCTATTGGCTGGTTTTTTTCAGAAAATTACAGAAATATTTCATTCAAGGTTTGTGCGAAGATTTGTAGCTCGGGTGCTCGTTGTTGTGGTTCTGTTCGCCGAGCTGGATGTTTTTGTTGCAAACGTTTCGTCCTCGGGCTAGGAGACATCATCAGTGCTCTGGAGCCTCCTGCAAAGCGCTTCTTTGATGTTTCTTCTGGTATTTATAGTGGATATTCCACTATAAATACCGGAAGAAACATCAAAGAAGCGCTTCGCAGGAGGCTCCAGAGCACTGATGATGTCTCCTAGCCAGGGGACGAAACGTTTGCAACAAAAACATCCAGCTCGGCGAACAGAACCACAACAGAAATATTTCATGATTGAGAAAGAGACTTTGAGCTTTGTGTTGGCGTTGCAAGAATTCAACATTTATAATTCAAGTAATATGGTTGAAACAATTGTATATACTGATCATAACCCTTTAATGTTTTTGGAGATATTTAAGGAAACAAATTCCAGACTGTTTGCAGAGACCTTATTATTGCAGCCATTCAATTTGAAATTTATACACGTGGCAGGATGAGTGAGTGTATTTGCTGATGTCACAGCTTTGATGAAGGAAGATGGAGATGGGGAAAACCTGGACTGAACTAAACTGTAGTGGTGAATGTTTGCATGCTTAGAGTCAACATATTGTATATGTATGTGGTGTCCTATCAGAGGTTTATAAAAATGAAACAAAATCTTTGTGCATTGATGGTTCTTTTTTTAACAGAGCAGGAATGATGATACTGTGGCTTTGTGAGGTGTATTTTGTTCTGGTTTGTTTTTGAAGAGAGTTTTCAAACAGAGGTGTTGAGCTATTTATTTGAATTGACATAGTAAATAGTTTGATTTCATTTGATTTATCATTGCCACATGTCCCTGCGTGTAGTGAAAACGCCTGCATGAAATACAGACGGTTCAGCACATATAAATACCATGGAGTGATTGAACAGGGTGAGGAATACAAAGCTATGGCTGGAAAGAAGGTACACAAAAAGCAAGATTGACATTAGCTTTGAAATTTGAGAAGTCCATTCAGAAGTGTGATAACAGTAGGAAAGAAGCTGTTCTTGAATCAGTTGGTAAGCCTGTTTAAGGTTTTGTATCTTGTGCCTGATGAATGAGTTCAAAAGAGATTATAAATGGGGTACTTTGATGATGTTGGTTGTCTTTCAAGGCATTGGGAAGTGTAAATGCATTCAAAGATTGAACGGTTGGCTTGCATGATGGACTGGGCTTTATTCACAATTCTCTGGAGTTTCTGATGGTTCTGGATAGAGCTGTTGCCATTCCAAGCCATGATGCACCCAGATGGAGTGTTTTCTGTGGTGTATCTGTAAAACTTAATGAAAGGCATGGACATGTGAATTTCATTATGCCGCTATGCCTTCTTGGTTATGGAATCAATGTGTGTAGTCCAGGATAGATTGTTGGTGATTGTAAATCCTTGGAACTTGATGCTGTCGACCATCTCCACCTCAGCTCCATTGAGGAGCGTGCCCTCCTCCTTGCTTTCTGAAGTCGATGATTGGATCTTCAGTTTTGCTGACATTGAGGTAGAAATTGTTATCTTAATACCATGCCACCAAGCACTCTATCTCTTTCCTGTATTTTGTTTCATCATTGTTTAATATGCAGTCCATAAGGGTGACTCCATCAGCGAACTTGTCCATGGAGTTCAGATAAAATTTGACCAGACAGTAAAGGCATTGAATAAAATTGTTAGTGGTTTGTGGTCAGTTTCAATCCTTTATGGGATGCTAAAAATATAGAAACTTTCTCACATGCCTAAGTTGCTTGCCTACAAATGGAGAAAGCAAGATTTCACTGGTCCCTCCTTCCACCCAGGCTTCAGAACCATGTGAACATAGAAATAGTGCACCGTAGAGTTTTCACAAATGGAAGAAAGGGCCTTTGTCCTGTTATGTCCATGTCAGCCATCTATTCCAATCCAGTTTTCCGACTTAGCTCTTGACCCTGTATTTTATGGCATTTTAAGTGTTCATGTCAATATTTGAAGGCTTCCTGCCTCCATCAACCATTTTGACAGTGTGTTTCAGATACCAATCAACCTCTGGGTGAAGCGTCATGGCCCAGCACCTTGTGCACATGCTCAGTAGATATTTTTTCTGGACTATTGGTACAGTTAACCCTATACCTCAATGATTGGTCATATTGAAAGGTCCAGATTACTGGATATTGCTCTAATATGTTCTACTGCCACTGCTGAGAAATGGAAACCAAAATGAAGTAATCAGAAACGATGTAAGTCTCTTGAATTGAACAATCAGTTGAAATCAGCAAAGAAGTATGCTTGCCTTTATTGATTAGTGCATTGAGTACATAGTTGGAAGTCATGTGTGGCTGTACAGGACATTGGTTAGGCCACTTTTGGAACACTGCATTCAGTTCTGGTCTCCCTGCTATAGGATGAACCTTGTGAAACTTGAAAAGCTTCAGAAAAGATTTGCAAGGTTGTTGCCAAGGTTGAAGGGTTTGAGCTATAGGGAGAGGCTGAATTGGCTGGAGCTATTTTCTCTGGAGCATTGGAGGCTCATGGGTAACCATATAGAAGATTTTAAAATAATAAGGTGCACAGCTAGAGTGAAAAGCCAAAGCCTTTTCCCCACGTTTAGGGCATTCAAAACTAAAAGGTTTAGCTTTAAGGTGAGGGGCAGAATGGTTTAAAAGAGAACTTACAGACAACTTCTTCATGCAGAGGGTGGTGCTTGTATGGAATGAGCTGCCAGAGGAAGTGGTGGGGTCTGATAGAATTACAAAATTTAAAAGACATCAGGATAGGTATATGAATGGAATGGGTTGAGAGATATGGCCCAAATGCTGGCAAATGGGACTAGATTAATTTAGGATATCTGGACAAGTTGGACCAAAGTGTCTATTTCTATAGTTTAAAACTCCATGACTATATAACTCTAAATACAACTTGAGCCAGGCAAAATTAGTTGACAATCCATTGTTTATCTTTTTTTAGGGAGATGGTATGAATGACACAAAGTTTGGGGAATAAGAAAGTGAGAAAGATTGCCAGAGGATACAGTGGGATATAGTTTGGCTGGAGACTTGCGTGGAGAAATAGGAGATGGAGTTAAATCTGGACAAATGTATCGTGATGCGTTTTGGAAGATCTAATGCAGGATGGAAGTATGCAGTAAATGGCAGAACTCTCAGAGGAATCAATGTACAGAGAGATCTAAGCGTACTGGTCCACTGTTCCCTGAAAGTGGCAACACAATTGGGTACAATGGTCGAGAAAGTCTATAGTTTGCTTCCCTTCATTGACTGGGGCAGACAGTAAAAATTGGAAGTCGTTTTGCAGCTCTAACGAACTTTAGTTCAGGCATGTTTGGAATATTGTGCACAGTTCTGGTCGCCACACGACAAGAAGGACGTGGAGACTTTGGAGAAGTTACAGAAACGGTTTGGCAAATGTTACCTTGTATGGAGGGCATTAGCTGTGAGGAGAGATTGGAAAAAAACTGTGATTTGATTTAATGTGAATACCCAAGGATGAGTAATGAACTGATTGAAGTCTTACCAATTATATGAGGCATGGATACTCAGAGCCTTTTTTCTGAGAGTAGAAATATCAATGACTGGGTACATAGGTTAAGGTTAAAGGGGAACGAGTTTAAAGGAGTTGTGAGAGGAATGAGTTTAACACAGAGGGTGGTAAGTGCCTCAAATGTGCTGCCAGAGGTAGTGGTGGAGCTGTATAAAATAGCAAAGTCGACGAGACATCTTGACATACATATGCACTGGGTGGGAATTGAGGGATATGGACCATAAAGAGGAAAGGTCTTATAGTTCAGAAATGCATCATGTGTCTGCACAATTTTGGTGAGCCGAAGGACCTGTTCCAGTGCTGTACCTTTCTTTGTTCTCTGGTGGTATCATGCTACAGCCAATGGATGAGAAATTTAGAGGCTCCAGACTAATGTCCTGAGGGCAAGTTCAAATTCTACCACAATACCTGTTAGAATTTCAGTGAGATGAATACAAACAACATCTGGAATAGAATCTTCTAAGTCCCTAGGCAAAGTGTGCTATGTTTTGGATTTGTATTAAAAAAATCAGGAAATCTCGTAAGGACTATCATAACATCAGGAACAACTCACAACTCACTTTACCACCCTCCATTAGGGGGTGGTAAAGTTTCTTACTAGGCAGTGGTGAGTTGCCAATGAAGCATGATTCCAGCTTACTAACACTAAAAATCCCCTTGTTAACATTTAGCTTCCTACCTTACCGAATGTGCCAAATAAGCTCGACATCAATTAATCTCAACATGGAAATTAGATTGGATTCCTGGTGACCTTTGCAAACTGTGAGGAGTTTCCATGTTGGCACAATCCATGGACACCAGCTGCACACACCTCACATCCACAGATATTGGCATCTGACATTTGCCAACCCACCATGACCATCATGGCACTTCTCTGATACACTGGCAGGGTGCTGTGGAATCCAGACTTGCACTACAGGGTGCATTTGCAACTAGCATTGAAAGGTTGCAGTGCGGATACTTTGTGCTCACTAACAGGCACCCAGCTCACAGGTTGGAAAAGGCTGCATCTCAGCGCTACTCACTTGCTCTCTTCATAGTCACTTAGCATCTACCCAATATTCACAGCATCCTTGCTATGCCTTGCTGTGCCAGTCTGTTTGCATGTTGGCACTCCAGTCAGGGCCTGAAGCCATCATGTTTTTTTTGCAAAGACAAAGGACACACCTTATCATTAAAGATTAATCCAGGAGGTGGGGTAGTGAGGAGGTGACATAAAGTCATAGAATGATAGAGTTGTACTGTATGGAAACAGACCCTTCAGTTCAACTTATCAATGTCAAACCAGATATTCTAAATTAATCCAGTCCCATTTCTCAGTGTTAGGCCCATATTCCTTCAAATACTTTTGGTTCATGTAACCATCCAGATGCCTTTTAAATGTTGCAATTTTATCAGCCTCCAACACTTCCTTGGGCAACTTGTTCCATTTGTGCACTCCACTCTCTGTGTGAAAAGTTGCCACTTAGGTTCCTTTTAAATCTTTCCCCTCTCAACCTAAACCTATACCCTCTTGTTTTGGACTCCACTACCTGAGGAAAGGACTTTGGCTGTTTACCTTATCCATTCCAACTCAAGATTTTATAAACTTCTAGTAGATCACATCTCAGCCTTTGATGCTCCAGGGAAAATAACCCGAGCCTATTCAACCTCTTCCTACAGCTGAAACCTCCAACCCTGGCAAAATCCTTGTGAATCTTTTCTGGACCTTTTCAAGTTTCACACCATCTCTCCTATAGAAGGGAGACCAGAATTGAATGCAGTATCCCAAAAGTGGCCTTAGCAATGTCCTGTACAGCTACAACGTGACTTTCCAATTCCTATACTCAATGCACTGACTAATATAGGCAAACATACCAAGTGCCTTCTTCATTATCCTGTCTACCTGTGACTCCATTTTCAAGGAACTATGAATCTGCACTCCAAGGTCTCTTTATGAATTGCACACCGAGACCGCAACATTTATCTGTCAGGGGGTTCCAATACTGGCAGTTATGGAGAAATGGCCACACACAGTTGAAGGGTTTGGCCAATCTCACTATCCACTTGGATCTCTTACGGTCAGGAGATATATCCAACCAAAGTCGGAGAGTGGACAACAGCCAGTGCTATAGCTCCAGAACAAGCAGTCAGGGGAATCGTGTTTTGTTATCTGGGGTCTCACAAAGACTGCAGTCAAGGTCAGATCAGTCATATCTATGTTCTGCTTCGCAAGTTTGTTCTGGACACCAGGCAAAAGCAGTCCTGCTCTGTTCCAGCTGAACAGAACAGTTCAGCTGCTGATTTTTCAGGAGGGTGCGAATGGAAGCTGTCTCAAAGTCTGGAGGATCTGCTGCATGGTTCACTTTGTGGAGGAGAGTGTGCAGCCCTCTTTCACAGTGTGTGCCATCACTGACTCTTCTGAGAACAAAGAACATTTCTGCTCTTTATGTTCCTAACAGAGGTCATTTCCAGCAAGAGTGTTGTGCCCAGCTGCTGGTGGGAATCAGGACACTTTGATTGCCTTCCAAAAAAAGTGAAAATGGACACAAGAATTTCAGGGATGATGGCAAGCCCAGGAGCAGCAACAGGCCGACATGAAGGACCAGAAGTATCCATCTTAGGCAGACTCTGTGGGTTGCACAGGAGGCCCAGTGTTTACTGGCCCTGATGTCATTTTCTGAGTGTGTGTGAAATACAGTGCTGACACATGCTCTGTATGTCCTAGGATGTTGAGAAGGAACTCTGCTGGATGCAGGAATGGGACCTGAGGTCTGCTGGAGAGGGAGGTTATCCTCTCCCAGTGGCTGCAAAACTGACAGCACCTGGAATCTCGATGTGACTGGTACCTTCCAAGGAGTGAGAGGTCACTTGTGTGGAATCTCTCCGTCATGCACTCACAAATACATCAGCACACTGATCACTGCCATCTGTGTGTGGTCACACTGATGCATTTAGTTTATCAACTAGAGTGAGGAAGTGGTGTGTGTGTGTTGTGTGTGTGTGTGTGTGTGAGAGAGAGAGGTGGAGAGAAAGAAAGAAATTATATGTTTGTGAAGAGCTGTAATAGGAAGTTAGAGATCAGACATCTCTCTGTGATATTGAGGCAGAGGTGAAGCAGAATAGTTTAAGATTCCCAGTGTGGGAGAAGGGGTTTGCAGCTGGGTGGTTGGGATTGTATGTGGTAACTGTGGCCAGTGATACGTGTGCTTACAGAGAGAGAAAGGAAAAGGGAACTGGAAGCACTGGTCACTGTTGAAGCATTTTACAAATTAATTGATCATTTTGAACCAATCTAATTGACTGGTGACAACCAGAATAGTTACTTGTGTAATTCACAGAATATTATTTTTCACGCCAATACATATAGAATCGGTGTACGCAGAAGGAGGGACATGGAGAGCCACCCAATACATACCCACACCATGTGTTGGACTATACAAAACCAATAGCAATGTGGAGTTGAACACTCAACATTGAATCGGAACAAAACAGGATGAAAGCAAGTAATCAAAGATTTGACAAATATGGATGATTTATCAAGATCCTTTGATGAGATTGAGTGATCTGTTTAGCTCCCAAACTTAATTAATCTAGTGTACATTTTAAATTACTGGAAAATTGACTTGGGTTAATCAATGATGTTAAGAGTTTCTTTGAAAATGTATATCGCGAGCTTATACCTTTGTCATAAACCTGTCTGATCTACCATTGTGCTGAAGGTGTATGACTCCTACTTGCACTCTGTACAACCTTAGTGGGTCAGTTAGTGGTGGAAACAGCTCAGCAGAATAACAGAACACAGACATTGACTCAGAGAGGGGACAGTCCAAAGCATGGCCTGATACAATGATGAAATGAGAATTTTTCAATATGGATATATCAATAGTTAATTCCATTTATTTAGCCAATATGTACCCAAAGGTCTGAACCCAAGGGTCACAGCTAAGTTTGAAGAAAGGGGCAAGGGATTCAAGGTCCCTAATTAATCACAGATCGAGGAATGTCATGAGTAATTTGGAGCCTGACTATTGCATCATAGAGTCATGTGGGTTGTCATGGAGAAAATGTAGAGAATCACCAGGAGATGCAGAGAGATCTTCAAGAAGTAGGTCTTTTATTTGCAAATAAAAAACCTCGACACTAAGAATACCAATCCTAAAATGTCCCTGAACCTCAGGGTCCGTGGTTTTTTATAGTTTTTTTTGTCATGTTTCTGTTAGCTTATCATCATGTCCAACTGTATTAATCAAAGTACCTCACTCCAGCTACATAATAGACCACTGATGTTAGTTCTCATTATCTCTTTAGTTGTCCCACTATAGCTTTTCCTACATGCTACATAATGTTATTCTAATGTTACGATTAGATATTTAGTGTCAGCTTTTGCAACAATGGTCTTTCATTCCAGACACGACTTCATATTTTCCTAATGTCATGATTAGATATTTATTGTCAATAGTGTCAAGCAGGCTTACTCTACTAAGTATTGATTAGATATTTAATATCATGCCCCAAATATTTATAGTCCCAATCCTGCCATAATGAGACTTAGCAGGTGAGGCTAACTTTACTAACTGTGTTATCTCATCTTGTCATAGTGACCTTTCATCCTCAACCTTAATCTGCTAATTGGTGTAATTGACTAAATTGTGTAAGCACAATGCAGGAGAGCAAAGAAGGATAGTGTTTGCTATACCTATGGATCATGGATACTGAAACAAATACAGGAAAATTTGAGACAAATTTATAAGCGTATGGTTCCTCAATGGATAACAAATGCACACCTCTTTAAACTTTAATGACAAAACCCTGATCTAACTGATTCCCAGCTTAGGGATGTATCAAGTGTGTATAGAATTCTTGCTGAATGTATTGTAGATAATTATATGACAGTAGGGATTGACTTGTTGGTACCTGTCATATCAGTTGAAAATATGGAAGTAGTTAGAGGAAATCATTATATAAAATATCATCATATACAGGGTATATTGTGGGGATAGAGGATACCCGAGCTTGCAGCAACTTGGAGGGAGATCAGATCGAAGTCATATGTCCATTTTCTGCTATATGTCAGAGAAGAAGCAAGATGCAGATTTAGTGTCCCACAAATCATATAATGACAGCAAAGTGGCAACAAAAGAGCCAACAGCTATTGCATCCGTGACTATTGGGGGATATTGTTTTACCACGTGGCAACAGGTATTCACAATAGGCATCTGCAACGAATAGATGTACTTCCACCCACAGTGGCGGGCAAGGCTGTGGTAGGTGGAACTAAATGAAATATACAAAAGGAAAGCAGTTACTTTTAAAATCGAGGAAAGTATGAAAGTCAATCTGGTTCGGAACCTAAGTGTGTTTTCCTGTGGTGGGTGCCACATTTACCCAAACGCCCCACAATAACATCAGGACAAAGTACGGCGTGTATATAGAATACTTTAGTCAGTGACATTGAACGTATCGATTCTGCCATCTTGCTGGACTTCCTCCTGGACCTAATCAGAGCAGAATAGTAGATAAAAAGAGATCATGTGTCCCTCCCCTTCTTTTATTTCAGACAGTATTAACGCTGAGCAATCGAAAACCATCATGGTACACAAGCTACTTTTTAACAAAATTTAGAAGAAAAAGAGACTTGAGAACATATTTGACTCAGGGATAAAGAGTCATTTTAGCCAGTTTCCAAAGAAATGTCATGCTGGAGTGAAAACATTAACTCTATTTTTCTCTCCACAGATGACAGACCTGCAGAGTATCTCCAACATTTTCTGTGTTTGCTTCAGATTTCCAGCATCTGCAGTATTTTACTTTTAATATCATGAAACGTTATTGTATTCAACATGGAGTTCAAAGAATCATAGAATCATACAGAAAGGAAACAGTCCTGTCAGTCCAATCAGTTCATGCCAAACATAACCCCAAGCTAAACTAGACCCAACTGCTTGCCCCTGGCCCATATCCCTCCAAGCATTTCCTATTCATGGATCAATACAAATATTTTTAAACATTGTAATTGTCCCCATGTCCACCACTTCCTCAGGACGTTCATTCCACACACGAACTACAATCATGGTAGAAAATATGTCCCTTAATTCTTTTTTAAATCTCTCTCCTCTCACCTTAAAATTGTACCTCCCTAGTCTTGAAATCTCCCATCGTAGAGAAAAGGCACCACCATTAACCCTATTGATACGGTTGATGCCTGTTTGAGTCTGGCCACAGCCAGCTGCTGTCTGAATCCAGCAGGTGCCGACTTCAGCTGCTGGTGTGTGCAGAGACGAGAAGAGTCAGTTCTTATAACTTCACAAGTTACTTTATTAATACATTAAATGATACACTTATCTCTTATGCATTCTCTTACAAACAAGAGCTTATGCATTTTCCCACAAACTGAATTAAAAACCTATTTTCACCCACTCCAGTCCCCTGACACTCCCTGCGTAGTCACAGAAGGATCTGGATAACTGTTCTGCTCTGCTAAGGAGGGCTGATGTTGGTCACATGCTGCTGTCTCTTTCTGTGTCTCTCCCCACGTCTCCACGTGCCTGACATAGGGTCTGATTTGTAATGGTGAGTCTCCAGAGTTATCGCTGCCTGTGTACCACAAGGGTCTACTTTTATTCTCTTTCCTTATCTTTCTCGAGTTGTGGTGTCTGTTTCCTGTTGGTTCACATTCATCTGTTAATTGCATGTCATTACCTTATTGGCTCCAGAACAAGGAGTGAGGTAGCATGACCTCATTGCCCCTCACCCAAATAAGGCCTCTGCATTCCCTCATCTTTCTTACTTCTTTCTGAAGAATATGGTTGGTACCAAGCAGTACCTGGACTCTGAACCTTCTCAGTTCACCAGCTGTTCTCCCTTGTGTGTGAACAGTTTTTGGTATACTGAGCATTCCAAGTCCCTGTCAGTGGATGGTACTTCTGTGTCCCTGCAGGCTCCTGGCTAACATCTTATTTTCAGAAGTAGTCGCCAACTTGTCCTCCTGTTTCTCTCTGTGCAGCAGCCTAGCTAACAATACCCGTCATGATTTTATAAACTTCTCTAGGGTCACCTCTCAATGTCCTATTCTCCAGTTATTAACCACATTGTCCAAATGCGATGCAAACTTCAGAGAATTATGAACCCTAGGTCCCTCCGTTCTACAGCACTAATCAAGGCTCTTTCTTTCTTGTATAAGTCCTATCCCTATTTGTTCGACCAAAATGCAATGCCTTGCTTTTATCCAGTTTGAACTCCATCTGCCATTTTTCAGTGCATTGATCTATATGAGCAAGACCCCTTTGTTAACTTAGAAAAGCTTCTTCTCTGTCTACTAGGCCACCAATTTTGGGATCATCCGCAAACTTACTAACCATGCCTTCTATACTCTCATCGAAATCATTAACATAAATGTCAAACAAAGGGAACCCGGAACCGATTCCTGTGAAATATCGTTGGTTACCGTCCTCCAGTCTGAAAAACAACCTTCTACCATCACTCTCTGTCTCCTGCTGTCAAGCCAATTATATATCCAATTGGCAAGCTCACCCTGTATTCCATGTGACCTTACTTTACTAATTGATTTATGATGTGAACCCCTATTAAAAGCTTTACTAAAATTGAAGTAAACAACATCTACTGCTCTGCCTTCATCAAGCCTTTTGGTGACTTTCTCAAAAAACTCAATTAAGTTTGAGACATAATTTTTCTCACACAAGACCATGCTGACTATACTTAACCAATTTTTGCCTCTCTAAATGTCCATGAATCCAACCTTTAAAAATCACCTCCAACAATTTACCCACAACTGAAGTGAGACATGCAGGTCTGTTGTTACCCAATTTCGCCTTACAACCTTTCTTAAACAAAGGTACAACATTATCCAGCCTCCAGTCATCAGGCACCTCACACAAAGTTGTAGATGGTGCAGATATTTCTGCAATTTCCTCCTTTATTTCCCACAATATTCTTGAATACATGAGATCAGGTTGCAGAGATTTATTTATCTTTATATGCTCCATGACCTCCAGAAACTCATCCAATCTGTTTTTAAAACATCAAAATTTATTTCTCTGCATTCATGCATATCCATTTCTTTCTCCACACTAAAAACTGATGCAAAATATGCATTTTGGATTTCTCCATTGCTTGAGGTTCAAGACAAAAACGACCTCCTTGATCTTTAAGGGTCCCAACCCTCTCTCCAGACATCCTCTTACTCTTAATGTACTTGTAGAATCTCTTTGGATTCTCCATAAACTTATATGACAATGCTATCTTATAATACCTCTTTGCCTTCCTGATTTTTCTCTTAAGAATGCACATACGTTCTTTATATTTATTAAGATATTCAATTAAACCAAGTTGTCTATCTCTAAAGTAAGATTCTCTTTTTAGTCTTGAGTAGAAACTTAATATCTTTACTCATCCATTGTACCATAATCTTGACAGTATTACTCTTCACTCTAACAGGAACATAATGACTCTGATTTCTTTTCATCATACTTTGGAAAGCCTCCCACTTGTCAGACACCCTTTTGCCTGGGAACAGTCAACTTTTGAAATTTCAGGTCACTTATCATTCAAATTTGCCTTACTCCACTCTACTCTTTTTGGCTTACATGAAAACTGAGCTTGAATCCAAAAGTCAGTATGACAGAGTTTGCTGAAGATAAAAGGCACAAAAAAGTAACGAGCAAAGAAGATGTTAGTCATCCAAATTGTGAGTGTGTGTGTGTGTGGGATGGGTGGGGGGGCATGTTGGGGAACGACTGTGAAAACTGTATAGATCATTGGTTAGTCCTGGACTGAAACATTGTGTTCAGTTTTCCACACTATACTTTCGCAGTTATGTCAAGGGCATGGATAGAGTACAGCAATGGGATTTTAGACTGATACAAAGAACAAGCTCTTCAGTACTTGGGAAAACTGAAGAATCTCTGGTCTTTCTCAATATTCTGAGTCACTTGATGCACTGCCAGCTTTCAAGTGGTTTTGGTTTTGCTCACTAGCCCCCACTTTTCAGGATTCCACCTTCGAAATGCTGCACTGTGGGAATCGATATATCAACACCCAGCTCGGATGGCATCATAGCATCCAGCATGTCGGAGACAAGGTTTGTTCCTGGCAGCAGAAGGAGGTGAAGTTGTGTTTCTAATGGTGTGGAAGGAGGCAGGTTTTGGCCCATTGCCCACAGCAGGACTTAGCAGCTTCAGTGGGGCTTGCGTTGCTAAGATCAGCCCAGCAGAGTTTCATGTCAGTGGCGTCGAGACAAGATGACTCCGAAAATGGCGACAGGGTTCTGCAGTGGCAGCACAGCGAAGGGACTTGAGGCTGGCATTGAGATAAAGGATCAGCCATGATCATGTTGAATGGTAGAGCAGGATCTCAGTTTTTATGTTTCTACACTTCTAAAACATGGTCAATCATTTAGTGCTTAGGGCAGTCACGTGGTCTGTATAATTTGCCCATTCCAGTGAATAGGCCTGCAGTTGTAGAGTAACGAGTCCGGGGATTTGCAGAGGATTGATCATGGACCTGCACAGAAATCAAGCAAGGGACCCTGACACGCATCAGTCAGAATTCTCCACCCAGCACTTTGTGAAGGCGTAGAGGAAAAGGGTGATAGTGTGACCATGGTTACTCCTAGGGGTTAGATCATTGAATGCCAAGGGGATTATCAGGGCCACAGCTGCGCTGGGAAATCGCAGAATAGGGAGCAGGATGCTTGAATGTATAAGGTATAACAATTGTGAAGGGGTGGAAACTCCCCTTTTACAGGGATGAGATGAAAGCGCAATAGAGGACATGGGATATTGTGGGACAGGTTCATCTACGGTCACATCCACCCTGAGGTTATCGCAGGGACAGTTCAGTAAGATATCTATCACAGAGCTGTAAGTTGAGACTCAGGGGGTGATGTCAGAAGACGAAGATACAATTCAAGGACATATGTGGGAACATGTGGCATTTTCGTATTAATGTGCTCAATAGGGAGTTCCAGGATGAAAGAAAGTACTCTTTTCTGATAAAGGGACATCAGTGGATGCTGTATGATTGGGATATCCATCAGACCTTTGGAAAAGTCTACTGCAGGAGGTTAATTACCAAGCACATGTGACAAAATTAAAATGCTGGCATAGATTAATGACTAACATGCTGAAAATAAAGTGTTAGAATAAATGAGTCACATTGGCAAGCTGTGATTAATGGGATACCATTGGGGTTAACAATGTGCCCCAGTTGTTAACAACATGTATCAATGATTCCACGATGGACACCAAATGTAATTTTTTCAAATTTGAGGAAGACAAACAACTTGGTGAGATGTTGGGTGTGAGAAAATTCAAAGCAGCTTCAATGGATTTGCACAGGCTGAGGAGTGGGAACATGGAAAATAAAAAAAAATAAGCACAAATTTAGTTAATCTAATTTGGCAAAAGGTAAAGATGTGTCGAGTATTTCAAAAATACTCAGACATTAGACAATGTAGATGTACGAAGGGACCTGAATCTACTTTGCAATAAATCACTGAAGACTAACATGAAGGTGTGGAAGGCTAGTGGTATTAGGAAACGTCATTGTATTTAATTTTGTTGCTAGAGGAATTGAGTAGAAGAGCGGCAAAGTCATGCTCAGTTGTACATAACTATGGTTGAACTTTGTGCAGTTTTGATCCCTTTACCCCAGCTCAATGTTACTGTCACTGGGGGAGACAAATATTCACCAGATCCCTGCTGAGGATGGTGGAAGAGTCCAATGAGGAGAGATTGAGAAAATAGGCTATGTATTCTCTGATGTTCCAAATATTGAGAAGTTACCTCGACGAAACCTACAAAATACTGAAAGCGATCGCAAGATAAATGTCAGTAAGATGTTTCCTCAAGTTGGGGAGATTACAACTCGGAGGATATAATTTCATAAGAAGGAAGAAGCAATTAAAGACAGAAATAAAGATAAATTGTTGGGATTTTGAAGTCATAATGTGGATAAAGCTATTGAATTGGATGATTAGCCATGATTACACTGCAAGATGAATAAGGAGCAATGGGCTGAATGGTCATCTCCTGCTCTAATGCTGCTGTACCCATTAACATTATGACCTGCATATTTCTGGTGAATATTTCCTGTTCACTTGATCAAAATGGCATCCGGAACTTGAACCACGAAAATCAGACCAGATGCCATGTTGAAGGCAAGATGGCAGCTAAGTCAAAAGAAAATGATCTGAATTTTGAATTAATTTCTCCTGAGATGGTTCACTAAATGGTGAAAATACACACTGTTGAAAGAAAAACTGAATGTGATATGTCATTTTTCATGAAAGAGACATTTTGTAAGTATGACTTCATGAAATGAACCAATACAAATCCATTGATGTTTTTAAAATTTTTACCAGTGTTATGTTACTACAAATCTTTGACATCAACACAACTCAATTCATTTTAATAGCACCCACAGAGGACATTTAACAAATGTACAGCTCTAGTCAGCACCCATTGTGGGAATTTGAGGACGAGATCATTAGATTGTGATGGATTTTTCATTCACCGTGGATTAGAAAATCCTACAGGGTCTGTTGTCCTCCGTGCCCTGAATCCCAAAATTAGCTGCTGCAAGATGAAGCTGTTTGTCAGAAATCCAGATTCATAAAGTGTAACTTTTTACTTTAAAAAGAGATTGAATCTGATTCCATGTGTGTAGAATATTCTACAAACATGACGATTCAGTCAACATCATTTTACTTATCAACAGTAAGTATCAAGTATTTCTCTCATGGTACAGCTGCTTCTACAACATTGAGAAGCGAGTCCTCTTTTTGTCTTGCGTATTGGAAGACCAGCTGGCATTGTGTTATCTCTCTCTCAACCTCAGAGACAAACTGGTTAGTAACATCATCTGACTGCTCATACTGTTGAGAAGCTGAGTCAAACGGCTCCATTTCCGTATTCACCAACATTCTTTGAGACTACTTCATCTCCTTCTCCAGGAATGGGACATCATCTAGAAGTCTATTAAAGAATCTGAAACAGAGAGAGAACTCCATCTGTGTACACTGAGGATTATTGGGATTGATCGTTGTTTTCCTCCCTCTGTCACTGCAGCACACTTTATACCCGATAATGGGATTTTGTGTCTGTTTTACAGCACTTGTGACTGTTCAGACATAAGACTTCACATCTCCAAAAAACAATTTGAATGTTGAACTCAATGCAGAAAGTAATGGCACAATCTTCCACAAACAGCAACAAAATGTGAAAAATCTGTCAACTACTTACAATACTCGGTCTCTGCAGTGAAACTTGTCATACATTGATAAATGTCAAATATGGACAAAATGTACTTCATTAAGTATATATTCTGCCCCCAGTAGTGACCCCATCGCCTGACATTAAGCTAATTCTACCACTTGCTGTACCCAGAGTCACTTGCCACTATTTGGATATTCCATAATGCACCATCATCCTGGCACCAATGTTATCCTTAAAAAGCCATTTACATCTGAACAGGAACCATCATCCTGGAGCAGCCCTGAATGGTCACTAATATTTGCCCCAGAAATGGAAGAGGTGGGAAATTAGCTTTGAGGCCAGGAAACTGGGGGTCCTGGTGGGTGGGGTGATGCAGAGGAAGGTAGTACTCTTTTCCCAGTTTAACAGTAAAGGGCATGGCACCAGATCCTGCCAATTGGTCTGAGGTTGGCCCCCTTCCCACCATGTCAAAGTTGAATCAATTGTCTCAAGTTAGGCCTGGCAGTATAGGAAGAATGACTTTCTCTGATCATCCAGGCTAAGACAAAAATCTTCTCTCTGTACTTCTATTTTTCTGTCTCTGCCTCTGCACACACCATTCATCAAGGTTTTTGTTCTATGATCTTCACCATTGCTTGCAATATCTTCTCTCACTCACTCTCACCCACCTCGACACCTTTACTCCTGCATTACCTCTGCACTGACCCCTCACTTGCTTATAGCAACTCACCACCTTTGCCCCAGATACACCAGTACTAACAGCTATGCCACCCACTCTTACCTCAGTCAATTTCCCCATTTTCTCTCAATCCAGGGGAAAAGAGCTCACAATAGGGCAGAATGAGCCAAGACAGGTTGTGGGCTGCCCAACATATGGCTCCTTGCCCCTTAAAGAAAGGATTCATGATCCTTATTGTTTCAAATGCTTGGCTGACCATATTTAATCCTCCAGATGTGTATTGGACACTACGCTTGACATACTGTGTCACCACCCCTGACTGAAGGCTCTTTCCCTTGACTGAGTCCTCCTAACAAACATTATACATTTCCTGGCTTTGAGTTTGCACCAAACAGCAAGGCAAGACAGAAATCTTGGATGCTTGGGAACTCTAGCTCAGGAGACAAAATGCAAAAAGGTAAAGCAAGGCAAGGTAGGGAGTATAAGCATCCAGCATGATCCACACCGTGAGCTGGAAGCCTGTCCCTGCGCACAGGTGGCCGAACAGCAACGCTGCATAGTTAGTTTCTAGTGTCCCCTGAGATGCCTTAGTGAACCATGAATCCTCCAACAAGTGGATTAATGATGCCATGAGAGTTCTCTTAGGGTGGCAGCTGTTGGACGCAGGTATCTGTGGATGAGGTTGCATGTGGATGGTGCCTTGGAGCATGATCAGAGATGGAGTTGCCAAGAATCCACTCATAGTTTCTCATTGGGAATAGTCAATGTCTAGTTTCCTCATATTGGGTAGTGTGCTGTGAATTACTGAAATGAAATTCAGTGTGAATGAGACTATTAATAATGTAATAATCCTGGTTACTAAACCTCTGCTTAGCGAGAACCTTATCTTTATATGCATAACTTAGCCAGACGCCTTAATGTTGAGCAAAGCTTCATCGATTATCCCAGATTCCCCATCATAGCCCATGTCATTCAGACACATATGAAAATCTCCCAATATCATTGTGTTTTTGAATGGGACATTCGCATCAGATAGCGTTTATACAGTCTTACAATAAATTACACATTCTGTATTTCAATTCTGGTCAATGGCTAATACAATTGAAGATATTCTTAATCTTTGTTTTCCAAACCTGCAGGGCAATGATCTGATCTTGTGCCACAACCGGGAGCTCACTTGAGGGATGGATACAGAGTTCCAACATGCTGGAGCTGATTCATCAGTAATGCTACTGTCATGGCTTGTAGTTAATGGCTGTTCATTCTGCAATGTCCTAATTGTGAATCTTCACAACTTAGCAGAGCTGGATTTAATCTCAGCATTCTATTCAGTGGGCAGGACCACTATCATAGCATTAAATACAAGACAATGCTTCACTTGTCTATGCTGCATAGAAGTACAGAAGGTACAGCACAGAAACAGTCAGTAAGTAAAGCTGCCCGTTGGTGAGGCTAATGTTTAAGTTGAGCATGCCGCCTTCCTCAACTGCAAGAGGATAGTTGCAAAATCCCAATATCATCACAGTGGGCCTGTCAACACAGCAGGGGATGAGGTGACAGAGACTGACTCCTTCACAGGAGGCTGAGTGACAGCTCCATTGAGGGAAAGGTGTTCAGTGCCCACTCCTTTATTGTGGACCTCAGTGTCTTCACAAGACAACCATGGGAAATGGACTAAATTGTGTTCAAAGTGAAAGGAAAATTCTGCCCTCATGTGAGACAGGCTCATTATCAACTAGAGTCACTGAATAACAGTCAGGAACAGAAACCTACTGATTTATTTCCCTTCCTTTTCCAATTGAAGGTTGCTAAGACCAATTGTGTCCCTCTAACTCACTGAGTTTAACCAACAACTTTGACTGAAAATGTAAAAAATTCATTTGTTGGCATTGTAGGCGAGGACAATGTTCAGAGTTCAATGATTATTACTGCATCTGGGCTAATAGCATGGAATGTAACACTCTCCGAGCTCAAAGCTACGTGAAAAATGAGTACCCGTGCAGACTTCGAGTATCTCTCTCATTAATTCACGACCACAGAGATTTGTGAACTCATGATCATACGGATAGGGGCCAGGCTCAACAGAGGGTAGCAGCAGTCTGACTGCAATGATGACCACCAGACACTTCATCGCAGCTCACAAGTGATCAGCTTCAGCTTCTTCTACTCTGTCAAGAAACCTAGAACAAAATACTCTGATCAATTACAAACGATTCTACTGCACAAATCGGATCTGCATTCAATGGCAGATCTCAATTTCTTTTCCTGTTTAAAACTCTAATTAAACTGGTCTCTGTATTGTTTCAGCAGAATAATTTCCAAACCTTCTCAGTCTCTCACTTTGTTCTAACTTGCATGTTCTCCCTTTTTCAAGTGACCTTGCTCCCTTACAGTAACTTATCATTATCAGACATTAACTTTTGTTCTTTTTTCTCGTAACTTCAGAAATAATATCTGAATCAAGCATAACTATAACCCTTTAATGATTAATGTTTAGTTAAGCCCATTGTTAAATATTCTAGATATCTATCGGTTGTGACTTGTTAATTCTTCAGTCAGAGACATTTTGTAAGTAAACAACCCGCTATCCCTCCTGCAAATCATGGGAAGCATTCAAAAAAGGAAATCTGAGAAAAAACCTTCTGCTCATCAAAAACCCACTCACAGATCTTATGAAGAAAAATGATTGAACTGTGTGAGATATTGGTTTGTAGCCTCGCTATAGTCTGTAGTACCAGCTCGCTATATTCAGTAAAACTGGGTTCCTGTTCATTCGTTCATAATTGTTTACTAACCCTAATCACTGCATTGACCTATTTGTACTGAGTGATGCCACAATGATTATTAGTTTGCAGTGAGTAGATGATATCATTGAGCTTTGCACAGTGCAGGAAATAATTCATTCTTTCTATATACGAATCAGATTATTTTGATTGATCCTCCTGGCTTGTTGCCAATGAGGAGTTGATTCAAAGAACAAAGAACAAAAAAAAATTTGCAGCCCAGGAACAGGGCCTTCGGCACTTCAAGCCTGAGCCAATCCAAATGTACTGTCTAAACCTGTCGGTCAATTCCTGTCCAGATGCATCTTAAATGAATCTACCGTACCTGCCTCTACCACCTCTACTGGCAACACGTTCCAAACGCCCACCACCCTCTGTGTGAAATACTTGCCACATGTATCCCCCTTAAACATTTCACCTCTCACCTTCGTGCATGACCTCTTGTTATTGAATCCCTCATCCTCGGAAAAAACTTGTCTCTATTCACCCTGTCTATACTCGTCATGATTTTGTAAACCTCAATCAGGTCCCCCCTCAATCTCCTTTTTTCTAGTGAAAATAAACCTAAACTACTCAATCTCTCTTCGTAGCTCGCACCTTCCATACCAGCAACATCCTCGTAAACCTTCACTGCACTATCTCCAAAGCATCCACATCCTTTTGGTAATATGGCGACCAGAACTGTACACAGTATTCTAAATGCAGCCGAAACAATGTCTTGTACAATTTTAACATGACTTGCCAGCTCTTATACTCAATACCCCGTCCAATGAAGGCAAGCATACTATATGCCTTCTTGACCACTCTATCCACCTGTGCAGCAACCTTTAGGGTACAATAGACCTGCACTCCCAGATCTCTCTGCCCATCAACTTTTCCCAAGGCTCTTCCATTCATTGTATAATTCGCTCTAGAATTCGACCTGCCTAAATGCATCACCTCACATTTGTCTGGATTGAAAGCCATCTGCCACTTTTCTGCCCAACTGTCCAAGCTTTCTATGTCCTCCTGCATTCTCTGACAGTCCCCTATGCTTTCTGCCACTCCACCAATCTTTGTGTCATCTGCAAACTTGCTGATCATACCAACAGTGCCCTCTTCTAGATCATTTATGTATATTACAAACAACAGTGGCCCTCATACTGACCCCTGTGGAACACCACTGGTCACCTTTCTCCATTTAAGAAATTCCCTTCAACGACTACTCTCTGTTTCCTGTTGCTCAACCAGTTCTTTATCCACCTAGCGAGAACACCCTGCATACCATGTGACATCACTTTCTCCATTCGTCTGCAATGGGGCACCTCATCAAACGCCTTAGTAAAATCCATGAAAATGATATCAACAGCCCTTCCTTCATCTAACAACTTGGTCACTTTCTCGAAGAACTCTTTTAAGTTGGTAAAGCACAATCTCCCCCGCACAAAACCATGTTGCATATCACTGATGAGCTCATTCTTTTCTAAATATAAATAGATCCTATCTCTCAGTACCCTCTCCAGCAACTTCCCCACCACTGACATCAGGCTCACTGGTCTGTAGTTACCTGGAATATCCCTACTCCCATTGTTGTACAGAGGGACAACATGAGCAACCTTCCAGTCCTCCAGCTCATCATCTGTATTTCAGGATGCCACAAAGATATCTGTCAGGACCCCAGCTATTTCATCTCTCACCTCCCTAAGCAATCTGTGATAGATCCCATCCGGGTCTGGGGATTTGTCCACCTTAATAACCTCTAGTATACCCAACACATCTTCCCTACTTATGCCAATGTGATTCACACAAATCAAACTTTGATCTCTAATCTCAAGATTCATCATTTTCAACTCCTCAGTGAACACTGATCTCAAGTAATCATTCAGAATTTCACTCATTCTCTCAGTTTCAGCGCACAGTAATTCCTTCATTATTGTTTGGTGAACCAATCCTTCCTCTAGTTACTCACTTGCTCCTGAAATAAGAATAAAATGCTTTGGGATTTTCCTTAATTCTGCTTGCTAAAGCTATTTCACGACACACTACTATCGTGACGCATGAAACTGGCAGCATCATAACCACATAATAAACAAAATCAGCTCCCATCTGTGAGAGACTCACACTGGTAATTGAATAAGGAAGAAACAGTTTTAAACTGATATTAGGTGAATTATATGGAGTTTAAGGATAGTATTATTGAAAGGTGTTATGATTGGCTCTGATTGTACTGGGGAGTGAAGCCTATCCAATGGAATGAATGGTGAATTCCTGTGCCAATTTTGCAATGTCTCTTGATGTTATGATCTGTGTATTTCTGGTCAAAATTTCCTGTTCACTGACAACTTCACCAAGATGCAACCAGATCTTGAGTTGGGCAGATCAGTCACACATGCCAGTTTGCAGACAAGGCAATACATAAATCACCAAAATAAGGTAAAAAGAAACGTATCTAAGTTCCCAAGAATTTTTGAGTCATAGAGTCATACAGCACAGAAACAGACCCTTCTGTTTCACTAGTCCATGGCGACCATAATCCTGACAATAAACTAATCTCACTTGTCTGTGCTTGGCCCATTGTCCCTCCAAACATTTCTTTATATTTCATGTACTTATCCAAATTTATTTTAGATGCTGCAACTGTACCCACTTTCACCACTTCCTCTGGAAGTTCATTCCACAAATAAACCATCATCTGTGTAAAAGGATGTTCTTAAATTTCTTTTACCATTGCTTTTTAGATGTCCTCAACATGGACACTACAAAAATTATTTACTGATGACTGTACTTTAAGAAGTTGTTCTCAGAATCAATGCTCACTGTAGCAATTTGAGAACCAAAAGATTAATCTGCAGAGATTCTCAGTCATCATGAGTTGGAAAATCCCACGTGATCGGCTGACCTCTCAGTCCTGATTCTGAAAATTAGCTGCTTCAAGGTGAAGGTTCTTATCATGAGTCTGAAATCAGAAAATCTACATTTTTGCCTAGAAATCAGAGTCTCTCATTCCATGTGTGTAGAACAATATATCGGCTCAAAGATGTAATCTACATAATTTTATTATTGACATTTTGAAAACATCTCTGCTGCAGCACAGCTGCTGGAACAACAGCAAGTGGAGACCCTCTTTGAATTTTGAGAATTAAACCACTTAGAAGAGAAAATGGCTTTGTGTCGTTATTCTCAGTCTCAGAGTCAAACTCGTTAAAAGCATCAGCTAATTGATCATAGTGGCTGGAGCCATTGTCAACAGATTCTTGTTTGTGATCCACCTAAAACTGCTGAATCCCAAAGTTCTCCAATGTTCTTTGAGCCTTCCCATATCCATCTTGCTGATGTAGTCATAATCATTGCCTTATCACATTAGATCTTATACAGAGATACGACTCGACCTGTGAACACTGAGTATGGTTGAGATTGAACATATTCTTTCATCCCTCTGTCAGAGCTGCACTCTCTTGCTCCCTATATCAGAAAATAGGGTGTTGTGATGCTAACACTACACATGCAGCTGCTCAGACAGAACACTTCCCATCTCCAGTACACGATTTAAATGCATTGAGTTCGAAAACAATGACCGGTCTTCCATTGCAAGCCGCACATAACTGTCTCTGTCACATATTTGCAGTTTCAATTTCATGTCATTATGTGAGACTGGAACATTTATATCAGTAAGATTTTACCCAGTTTTCTTTGAATTCAACAGCCATCAAATCACCCATGTCACAAATCGAACATTTGACAAACACTACACACCTGGGGCAAATCAAAAATATCAAAAGGAAATGGCAGAGGGTAAGGGAGAGTGTTAAATCACAATGATGTTGTAGGAGAAACTAATGCACTCTAACCACTTCTAAATGCATCCAGAGAGTTTGCCCATTCTTACAACTGTTTAAGCCTTTTATCCAGCTTCGGCCAATTTGCCAATATAGTTTATAAATCATCTGAGAGTTTCTGTTTTTCTAACCTGCAGGATGAATGAACTAATCCTGCACCCCAACGGGCAAGCTCACTTGAGGAAATGGAGAATTTCGACCTGGCAGAGCTGACTCATAACTCGTGCCCAGTCATGGCTTCTAGTTAATGGCTGTTCATTTTGTAATGCCCTGATATATTTTAAATTAAAACTTGCTGTTTGTGTAAGACACACTGCACATATCACTGAAGTAAACCGGTTCTCAAGGGACATATCAGGCAACAGAAGCTTTCCATCACTGCTCAAACAGAATTATATAATGATTGGGGCAGTTACAGCCCACATTCCCTCTTCACACACTCACCCTGTCAAACACACATCTTTGAATGAAAGAAAAGAAGTGCTAAGTTGAAATTGATCTACAATTGGCCTATGGAACCTTGTCAAAATTAGGGTAGTAAATTAATTTTGATTTAACACTCTCCCTTACCCTCTACCATTTCCTTTTGATATTTTTGATTTGCCCCTGGTGGGTAGTGCTTGTTAAGTGTTCGATTTGTGACGTGGGTGATTTAATGGCTGTTGAAATTAAAGAAAGCTGGGTAAAATCTTATGGATATGAATGTTCCAGTCTCACATAATGACATGATTTTGAATAAGTTTCTGCTTCAAGATATTGTCCAGTGAATCCTGTTGAATGTGAGCTTGAGTATGTCTCAAATGTGCATATGATCAGATTCTCTGCATCCACCCAATTTCTACAATTTCCCAGGACCCTCCGTTAAAGACAATAGAGAAGAGGAGCTTGTACTGACCTTCTCTCCCTCTCATGTTCCTCACTCACCCTGCTGTGAAGACATCAGTCTCTGTCCCTCTTCCCCTGCTGTTGGGACAATCCTACCTTGATAGCATTGTGAGTTTTATTAAACTCTCCCAGTGCAGGTAGAGGAGCACTCAAGTTCAATATTACCCATCCATATTGTCCTCAAAGCCTGTTGCTGTGCTGTATTTTCTGTGTAATTTTATGCAACATGGAAAAGTGAAACCTTGGCCAGGATTTAATACCAAGGGAGTAGCCCTGTCCGCTGTATGGAAAGTTGGGATTAAGTCCAACTTTTCCAGTTCAGGAAGGGTGGCTTTTCGTTTACACAAAAACACAAATTGCTGAATAAACTCAGCAGTTCTGGCAGCATCTGTGAATAGAAAACAGAGTTAATGTTTCAAGTCCAGTGATCTTTGTGCTGAAGAAAGGTCACTGGATTCTAAAAGTTAATTCGGCTGTCTTTCCAAAAATGCAGCTGAACTTGCTGAGTTTCTCCAGCAATTTCTGCTTTGGTTTCGACCTTCAGTCTGTGTAATTTTTTGTTTTATTTTAGTGACTTTTAATTTATCAGACTGGAAAAATATCACTCTTTAAGAGGAATCTCTTTGTCCAAGTTTCCTGAGGCCAATTGCATATTGAATTCAATTTCGCACTGACGTAAGCCTTTTCTTTATTTCTTGATGCATTTGTGACCATCCTTAATTACCTTTGAGTTGAGGGTGCAGAGCCACCTTCGTGAGTCACTGCAACTTACATAATCATTCAGAATACTGTTACTATGCACGTTTCAGAATTTTGACAAATACGTGACGGAACCATGATATGGTTCCCAGTCAGGATGCTCTGCAGAATGAAAGGCAACTTGCAGGTGATGGTCCTTTCCAGGATCCCCTGTTCCTCCACATAATATTGGCTGTGTTTTTTGGAACATGCTGTCATTGTTGACTTGCTGGTGGTAAACACTGCTCTGACCGTGCATTGGTATTGGAGGTTTAATGTTGAAAGTGGTGAATAATCTTCTGTAATCTTCAAGCCGAGCAATTTGAATCCAGATTGACTGACTTTGCCATCCAGAATTGCATAAATCTTTTTTTTTGTCCAGTATATATTCTTTGGAATCCAAATGTCTTTGCTTTTAGACATTTTCCACATATTTAAGTACAAGATAGACATGAGTAATTTGGAAATAAATTTGATCGCTGTCAATGTTTTCTGATCAACCTGTTCAGAGGTATCATTATATACCTCAGGAGAAGGTGAAAATTCAACCCTATCGTCGAAGTTCAGAAGTAGGCACATTACCCCTGCGTCATTAGAGCTGGCTGATGGAGACATAATTGATTAAGGAGAGCCAATGATTCGAGCACATATACACTTTGAGAAGTCTTTTGAATAAATCTCCCACAATAATAATTTCAGCACAAGGGATAGGATAGAATGTACTGGCATGGATTAATGATCATTTAAAAGATAGAAAACAAGCAAAAGGAATAAAAGGGTCAGGCTGCGATTAGCACTTGGGCTTCAGGTGTTCACAATACTGTGGGTGGCACGGTGGCACAGTGGTTAGCACTGTTACTTCACAGCGCCAGTGACCTGGGTTCAATTGCCGCCTCAGGTGACTGACTGTGTGGAGTTTGTACATTCTCCACAAACATTTGTGGTTACCCAGTTTGGGAGGAGAACCAAATCAACAGAATATTTTCCAAATGGTAAGCAGCTAGAAATTGTAACTGTAAGAAAGGATCCAGGTATTCCTGATCATCAGTCACTGAAAGGTAATATGCAAATGCAAAAAACTATCGGAAAGTGAATGGAACTTTAATGAAAGTTAATGAATCCTGTGCTGCGCTCCTCTTTCAGTAAAAGTCAATGTTCAATTTAGTTTCAATCACTGAAAGAAGAGCAGTGTACAGGATTATTGTAGTCTTGTTTCAATTGTATAGTACCTTGGTTATGCAGTGCCTGGAGTATGGTGTGCAGTTCTGATCTCCATAACTCACTAAATACTGGTGCGATGTAAGGGCACCAGACGTGTTCCCAGTATGGTGGAACTGCCCAATGAAATTAAAAATCACACAACATCAGGTTATAGTCCAACAGATTTATTTGAAAGCACGAGCTTTTGGAGTGCTGCTCCTTCATAAGGTGGTTGTTGAGTAGAAGATCATAAGACACAGAATTTAGCACAAAGGTTTACAGTGTGCTGTAACTGAAATTATACATTTAATATGTAATTGAATACATGATTTCAATATATGATTTCACTTACATTTTGGATACTGCTGGTGGAGATGGCTCACCAGAGGAGGAGAGCAGTTGCCAGGATCATGGCAACGTGGTGGGCACTGCGGTTCAGAAGGGTGGGAAAAATACTCATAGGGCCATAGTCACAGGGGAATCTAACATAAAGGGAGCAAATAGGTGGTTCTGTGTCTGAAAAAGAGACTCCCGGATGGTGTGTTGCGTCCCAAGTGCTCGAGTCAGAGATGTCACCGATCGGCTGCAGAGCATTCTGAAACGAGAGAGTGAATAGCCAGTTGTCATGGTGCATATAGTTACCAACGATGTAAGTATAAAATGAGATGAGGTCCTGAAAACAGAATTCAGGAAGTTTGGAGAGCCGTTAAAGAAGAAGACCTCAAAGATAGAGATCTCAGGATTGAGATAGAGCTGAAAAATAACAAGGGTGCAGTTACATTGTTGGGGCTGCATTACAGGCCTGCCCCACAGTGAGCGTACGGCAGAACAGTAAATAGGTAAACAGATATGTAAAGACATAGAGGCAACAGTGTGGTGGTGATGGGAGATTAAATTTTCCCAACATTGACTGGGATGCACTTCATGCCAGATGTCTGGATGGGGCAGAACAAATAAGGAGGTCCAAGAAAGGTTTCCACAGTAGTTTGTCAATAGTCCAACCATCGGAAGGGTCATATTGGACCTGGTAGAAGTTGCAGTGGAGGATTTATTTGGGAATAGTGACCACAATTTGTTAAGTTTTAGAATACTCGTAGACAAAGATAAGAGTGGTCCTGAGGGAAGAGAGCTAAACTGGGCCAAGTCCAATTATATAAAAATTTAACAGGAGCTGGGAAATGTGGATTGGACACAACTATTTGAAGGGAAGTCTGCATTTGATATGTGGGAGACTTTCAAAGGTAGGTTGAAGATAGTGCAGGATAGGCATGTCCCTTTGAAAACATGGGATAGAAAAGGCAAGATTCGTGGATGCCAGGAGAAATCGTGCCACTAGCCAAGAGGAAATGGGAAGCGTGCATAAGGTCCAGGCAGCTACGAAAAAAATGAACTGAGAGGAATCTCAGGCCAGTAGGACCAATCTTGAATGAGGAATCAAGCAGAATAAAAGAGGTCATGAAATAACATTAGCGAGCAGACTTTGGGAGTATCTGAAGGCCTTTTATTCATTTATAAGAAGCAAAAGGGTAACAAGCTAAAAGATTGGTCCACTAAAGGATAAGGAAGGAAGGCCGTCTGTCGAACCTGAGAAAATGCTGAGATTCTGAATGATTACTTTACATCAGTGTTCACTGAGGAGAGGGACATGATGAATGCTTAGGTTAGAGATAGAAGTTTGATTACTCTGGATCATGTTGACATTAATAGTGAGGATGTGTTGGGTAGGCTAAAGGTTATTAAGGTGGACAAATCCAGAGGACTGAATGGGATCTATCCCAGGTTGCTTAGGGAGGTGAGAGAGGAAATAGCTGAAGGCCTGACAGATATCTTTGTAGCATCCTTAAACACAGGTGAAATGCTGGTGGACTGGAGCGCTGCTCATGTTGTCTCCCTGTACAAGAAGTGTAGTAAGGATATTCCAGGTAACTACTGACCAGTGAGCCCGACGTCAATGGTGGGAATGTTGCTGGAGAAGGTATGGAGGGATAAAATCTATTTATATTTGGGAATGAATGGGCTTATCAGTAATAGGCAACATGGTCGTGTGTGTGTGTGTGTGTGTGTGAAGGCGGGGGGGGGGGGGATTGGGAGATTGAGCGCTATCAACTTAATACAGTTCTTTGAGCAAGTGACCAAGTTGACAGATGAAGGAAGGTCTGTAGATGTCATATAAATGGACTTTAGTAAGGCATTAGATAAGATTCTCCATGGTAAGTGGAGAAAGTGAAGTCACATGGTGTGCAGGGTGTTCTAGCTAGTGGATAAAGAACTGATTGAGCAACAGGAGACAGAGAGTAGTAGTTGAAGGCAGTTTCTCAAAATGGAGAAAGGTGACCAGTGGTGTTCCACAGGGATCAGTGCTGTATATCACAAACAACAGTGATATACATAAATGATTTGGAAGAGGGCATTGTTGGTCTGATCAGTAAGTTTGCAGATGATGCTAAGACTAGTGGAATAGCAGAAAACAAATGGCTCTGTCAAAGAATACTGGCAAATATAGGTAGGCTGGAGACTTGGGCAGAGAAATAGCAGATGGAGTTCAATCCAGGCAAATTTGTGTTGATGCATTTTGGGAAGTCTTATTCTAGAGTGAACTATACTGTAAACAGAAGAGCTTTGGGAAGAGTTGATGCGCAGTGAGATCTGGGAATTCAGGACCATTGTACCCTCAAGGTGGCAGCACAAGTGGATAGTGTGGTCAAGAAGGCATATGGTATGATTGCGTTCATCAGACGGTGTATTGAGTATAAGAGCTGGCAGGTCATGTTAAAATTGCACAAGACTTTGATTTGGCTGCATTTAGAATATTGTGTGCAGTTCTGTTCCACACATTACCAAAAGCATGTGGATGCTTTGGAGAGGGTGCAGAGAAGGTTTATAAGGATGTTGCCTGGTATGGAAGGTGCTTGCTATGAAGAGACGTTTAGTAGGTTAGGATTGTTTTCATTAGGAAAAGGAGGATTGTGGGTGGACCTGATTGAGGTCTTCAAAATCATGGATGGTATAGACAGGGTGGATAGAGGTAAGCTTTTTCCGAGGGTGAGGGATTCAATAACGAGAGGTCATGTGTTCAAGGTGAGAGGTGGAAAGTAATTTACACAGAGGGTGGTAGGTGCCTGTAATGCGTTTCCAGCAGAGGTAGTAGAAGCAGGCACAGTAGATTCATTTAAGGTTCGTCTGGACAGATGTAAGTATAAATGGGGAGCAGAGGCATATAGATGCTTAGGAATTGGGTGATCGGTTAGACAGTGGATTTGGATTGACTCAAGTTTGGAGGGCCGAAGGGTTTGTTCCCTGGCTGCAAATTTTCTTTGTTCTTTGTAAACTGTTGCTATAAATTCTGTGTCTTACGATCTTATAATCCAAAACCACCCGATGAAGGAGCAGCACTCTGAAAGCTAGTGCTTGCAAATAAACCTTTTGGACCATAGCCTGGTTTTTAACTTTGAACATCCCAGTCCAACACCAGCACCTCCAGACCATGACTGCCCAATGAAGAGAGATGTTGCAAAATTGAGCTGCATTCTCTTGAATTTTGAGTTTTGATTTCATTGAAACCTACCAGACACTTAAAGGGAGAGACAGGGTAGATGCAGGTAATATGCTTCCAATGGCTGAAGAAGCTAGAACTGGGGAGAAAATTTAAAAACAGGTCAAAGCCAATTAGGTATTTGGCAAAAGAAGAAATTGTTTTACTCAGTGAGTTGTGAACTTTTCAAATTCTCTACCACAGAGGGCTGTGGAAGCTCAGACTTTGAGTGTGTTTAAGATATGGATTGATAGACTTCTGATTATCAGTGGCATTTTGGGTTTTGGAATGGAGTGAATAAAAGTTATTGAAGTGTTCAATGATTGTATTCAATAGCAGGGCAGGTTTGATGAGCTGAATGGGCTACTATTGTCCCTATGTGAGAAAAGTGTGGTTGTCTCCCAGCAGTCCTTTGACATGGCCCAGTAAATCTTCCATTAGCATCACCATTGGTGATTATTGCTGGCCTTCTCAATGATGCCTAAATCCCATACACGAAAAGAAAACATGTTGGAGTGTTACACAAAGCACAGTGGTGGTTGTGGGTGACATTGTACGTTCTGTCTTTCTGGTTCTGGTTCACTCGTTGTGTTCTTGTACTGAGAACAGGAGGAAAAGTACACTACATTACTTTACAGCTTGTGTCGAATGCAATCATGTGAAGCTTTGAAGAACACGGTGTTTGTTGCTCATCAGATCAAAACATTTGGAATCGGTACAGGTGCTATTTGTCTCCCTCCCTTGTCCAGTTGCAGGCATTATTGCCTTTGATCATTCTATGTAATGATCATTACATAAAGATGACTAGTTAACAAAAGTAAAAGGTAAAGGGGAATTTGATCTAAAACTATTAAGGGACATAAAGCAGAGATCAGTGATGAACGTTTGCTTCTTGAACTGGCTGGAAGCTTATTGTACTCCCCAGGGGCTATATCACAACAAACAGTTCATTTGAAATGCATTAAATCCTGAACTTATAGGGTGTATTTGCGATGTTTGCTGAGGATCCAAAATGCAGAGATGTTGTGATCAATGAGGAGGTTAGTAATATAATCCAGGTGTGAGAGACTCGTACACTGTGCAGACACTTGGAAGGTGAGTTTAAAGGCTAAGAAATACAACGGTACTTGCATTACATCGATATTAACAATTTTCTCACGAATAAGGCACTGGGATCGAACATTTGGAAATCCCATTTGTTAATCACATGACAGATCAGATACTAAACATGTCTGCACCCTTCAATGGAAACAACAAGGGCCAACTGTAAAGAAATTGGTCTGGATGTTCCTGTATATTCATTGCTAACATTTCAGAAGGAACATTCGGAAAGGAGAAGAGGGTACATAGTTGCAGTTAGATGGTTAATTCAATACACGATAAAGAACACTAGTGTGTCCTTATAAATGACTCAGTTAGAATACGGTGAGGTCTGTTTCAAGTTCCTCACACATATTGATATTGAGGTTTTGTGAAGAGTGCAGGGAAGGTCACAAGATTGCTTACTGCATTGCAATAAGTTGGCGATCCAAACAGTCTCAAAAACCTGCAAGGACCATTACGTTAGAAGGGCACAGACAAGATGGTAAATTGTTTGCATCTTCTAAAAGCATGAAGGGGCAAATTTGAATTTGAGAAAAAAATGCTGCTTCAACTTAATTAATTTGAGATACCAGAATCACCTTCTCAAATTATTTAAGAGTAATACAATGTTCCATATTAGGAAGGTCCAACTTTTCCTAAGAACTTTAGATTTCTGGACTGTACTTCTAACTTATTTTTGAATGCTTGCTGATTAACGTTCCGGAAGATTAAAGACTGAATATGTTTCTGGCTGGAGTGGAGATCCATTCATACCAGTGGTCGGCACCCTCTCATTTAATCAGGGCATGGGTAGATTCTTGATTAGTTTTGATCTCTTAAGATGGCCAGAGAGGATGTTGCCTGCAGATTACAAACTAAGATGACTACGTTATCTTGATTGGTACAGATTATTTGGCGACCTGTGACCCCACCATTACTTTGATCTCAGCATTGATGCCACTGTTGTTCAGTCAACGGAATTTGTCTGCATAAACTGGCTGACTTTGAGTTTGGACATATCGGACAAGCATCCACAACACTACATGTTTCTCTAACATTGGTGACCTCTTTCAGCCTTAGTGGAATTCTATGATACTCACCTCATTTGTCTTGGCATAATACAGTTGGAACAGGTAGTGAAGAGGTGCTCACAGTTTTCTTTTACATTGCTTTTATGTCATGCTAATCACCAATACCTCTGTACTGTTTCAGTTGGTAAACACAAGTGTACACAACACAGAGTTCACTAAAGTGTTGACTTCACTGCTAATAGTGGCTGAGGAGGAGGAGGCAGCTGCTGATCCTGCTGGCTTTGCCCCAGCTGCTACTGGTGCTGTTGGTGCTGTTTTTTTGCTGCTTATCTTGCTCCTCATCAGAGGTTCACAGTGGGGCATTCACTACCATGTCGGAATAGCTTCTGTAGCCACATGGCACTCCAAAAGGCAGAGCTGATGGACACTGAGATTCAATTGGCAGGAGGTGGCACTCAAAACAGGGTCTACACACAGAGTTAGCTTTTTCAACATGTGTGATTCCCAATGTGTCAGAAGACTCAGTCTGCCATGTCTCTCAGTCCTTCCAGGTCAATGCTGATATCTGCAGCTTCTAGGAGCAAGTCCTCCTTCCCAGTGGACCAGCTGGACATAACGTTGTCAGTGGAGATCAAGGTGCCTGTGATTGAAGTATCAGCCCCTGGTTCTCAGCCTCTCCCTGCAGTTCTGAGGTCACTTCTTCTGCAAAGAGAGAAATCAAAATTTTGGGTGTGAGAAATGGATTGTGAGGAAAGGAAGACATTCTCACCCTAGCTTGTGAGCACAGCAGTCCAAATGCCTCAGATGTCAGTTATGACCTGGCATGATTCCTGATGAAGGGCATTTTCCTGCTCCTTGGATGCTGCCTGACCTACAGTGCTTTTCCAGGACCAACTCTCGAAACTGATCTCCTGCATCTGCAGTCCTCACTTTCGCCTAGAAACTGGGATGGACCAGCAATATTCATACGATGGCTACAAGAATGGTTCAAAGGCTAGGAATACTGCAGCAAGTAACACACAACTCCTCATGCAGTCCAACACACAAGATAGGAGTGTGATGGAACACTCCCCATTTGTCTGGGTGAGTGTAGCTCCAATGATACTGAAGAAGGATAAAGCAGCCCATTTCTTTGGGACCACATCTACAAACATTGATTCACTCCACCACCTATGCTCAGTAGCAGCAGAGTGCACTATCTAAACGATGCACCACCGAAATTCACCAAAGATCCTGAGATAGCACCTTCCATACCATAATACTGCCATCTAGAAGGACACGATCCTCATACACATGTAAGTTGCCCTCCAAGCCACTTCCATCCTAAGTTGGAAAAGTATCGCTGTTCCTCGAGTGTCATGAGTTCAAAATGCTTGAATTCCCTCCTTAAAGTCTGTGGACATACCTCCAGTGCATGAACTAATGTTGTTCTAGAAGGAAACTCATCACTAGTTTCTCAAGAAATTTAGGGATAGAACATAGAAGGATACAGCGCAGTACAGGCCCTTCGGCCCTCGATGTTGCGCCGACCGAATCCTACCTAACCTATACTAGCCCAATAACTTCCAAATGCCTATCCAATGCCCGCTTAAATGACCATAAAGAAGGAGAGTTCACCACTGATACGGGCAGGGCATTCCATGAACTCACAACCCGCTGTGTGAAGAATCTACCCCTAACATCTGTCCTATACCTACCACCCCTTAATTTAAAGCTATGTCCCCTAGTAACACCTGACTCCATTAGCGGTAAAAGGTTCTTAGTATCTACCCTATCTAAACCCCTAATCATCTTATACACTTCTATCAGATCTCCCCTAAACCTTCTCTTCTCCAATGAGAACAGCCCCAAGTGCCTCAGCCTTTCCTCATAAGATTTTCCTACCATTCCAGGCAACATCCTGGTAAACCTCCACTGCACTCGTTCTAAAGCTTCCACATCCTTCCTATAGTATGGCGACCAAAACTGCACACAATACTCCAGATGAGGCCTCACCAGAGTCTTATACAACTGCAACATGACCTCAGGACTCCGGAACTCAATTCCTCTGCCAATAAAGCCCAGTACACCATATGCCTTCCTCACAGCACTGTTTACCTGGGTGGCAACTTTCAGAGATCTGTGTACATAGACACCAAGATCCCTCTGCTCATCCACACTACCAAGTAGCCTACCATTAGCCCAGTAATCCATCATCTTGTTATTCCTACCAAAGTGAACGACTTCGCACTTAGCTACATTGAATTCCATTTGCCACATTTCCGCCCAGCTCTGCAACTTATCTATATCCCGCTGTAACCTACCACTTCCTTCCTCACTATCCACAACTCCACCGACTTTCGTGTCATCCGCAAACTTGCTTACCCAGCTTTCAAGTCCTTCCTCTAGATCATTTATAAAGATAACAAAAAGCAATGGTCCCAAAACAGATCCTTGTGGTACACCGCTAGTAACTGCGCTCCAAGATGAACATAATCCATCAACTACTACCCTCTGTCTCCTTCCAGCCAGCCAATTCCTAATCCAAACCTCTAATGTATCCTCAATGCCATACCTCCGAAGTTTTAGCATTAGCCTACCATGGGGAACCTTATCGAACGCCTTACTAAAATCCATATACACAACATCTACTGCTTTACCCTCGTCCACTTCCTTAGTCTCCTTCTCAAAGAACTCAATAAGGTTTGTGAGGCACGACCTGCCCTTCACAAAACCATGCTGGCTATCCCTGATCACGTTATTCCTACCCAGATGTTCATAAATCTTATCCCTTACCATTCTCTCTAAGACTTTGCCCACCACTGAAGTCAGACTCACTGGCCTATAGTTACTAGGGCTATCCCTACTCCCTTTCTTGAACAATGGGACCACATTCGCTATCCTCCAGTCCTCTGGTACTATTCCCGTTGACAATGACGACATAAAAATCCAGGCCAATGGCTCTGCTATCTCCTCCCTAGCTTCCCATAGGATCCTGGGGTAAATGCCATCAGGCCCAGGAGACTTATCTATATTCATCCTTTCCAATATTCCCAAAACCTCTTCCCTGCATATTTCCAGGGCATCCATTCTAATTATTTGTGATTCCATATTCACATCAGCAACAGTGTCCTGTTCCTGAGTGAATACTGATGAAAAGTACTGATTTAATGTCTCTCCAATCTCCTCCGCCTCCACACACAACTTCCCACTACTATCCTTGACTGGACCGATACCTACCCTAGTCATCCTTTTATTCTTGACATACCTATAGAAAGCCTTTGGGTTTTCCCTAATCCTACCAGCTAAAGACTTTTCATGTCCCCTTCTCGCTTCTCTTAGCTCCCTCTTTAGCTCCTTCCTGGCTACCTTATAACTCTCAATCGCCCCTACTGAACCTTCACGCCTCATCTTTACATATGCCGCCTTCTTCCCTTTCACAAGGGACTCCAATTCCTTACTAAACCACGGCTGCCTCACAAGGCCCTTTACACCATGCCTGACTGGTACATACCTATCGAGGACACGCAGTAGCTGCTCCTTGAACAATCCCCACATCTCATTAGTGTTCTTCTCTTGAAGCCTGTTTTTCCAATCCACACATCCTAAGTCATGCCTCACTGCATCATAATTTCCCTGCCCCCAGCTATAGCTCTTGCCCTGCGGCGCACGATTATCCCTCTCCATCACTAAAGTAAAACTCACCGAGTTGTGGTCACTGTCCCCGAAGTGCTCACCTACCTCCAAGTCTAACACCTGGCCTGGTTCATTACCTAGAACCAAATCCAATATAGCCTCCCCTCTTGTTGGCCTGTCGACATATTGTGTCAGGAAACCCTCCTGCACACATTGTACAAACACCGACCCATCTAATGAACTCGAGCTATAGCTCTCCCAGTCAATATCTGGGAAGTTAAAGACCCCCATAACAACCACCCTGCTACCTTCACTCTTTTCCTGAATCATCCTCGCAATATTATCCTCTAATTCTCTAGGACTATTAGGAGGCCTGTAGAAAACACCTAACAGGGTGACCTCACCTTTCCTATTTCTAACCTCAGCCCAAACTACCTCAGATGGCAAGTCCTCTTCCATCGTCCATTCCACTGCTGTGATACTGTCTTTGACAAGTAATGCCACGCCTCCCCCTTTTTTACCCCCATGTCTGATCCTACTAAAACATTTGAACCCTGGAACGTGCAACAGCCATTCTTGTCCCTGTTCTACCCACGTCTCTGTAATGGCCACAACATCGAAGTCCCAGGTACCAACCCACGCTGCAAGTTCACCTACCTTATTCCTTATACTTCTGGCATTGAAGTATACACACTTCAATCCACCTTTCTGGTTACAGGCACCCTCCTTAGAGATCGCTGCATTATTCCTAACCTCCCTACACTCAAGGTCCTGTACCCTAAAGCTACAGTCCTGGTTCCCATGCCCCCGCGGAGTTAGTTTAAACCCTCCCAAAGAGCACTAGCAAACCTCCCCCCAAGGATACTGGTGCCCCTCAGGTTCAAGTGTAGACCATCCTTTTTATAGAGGTCCCACCTTCCCCAGAAAGGACCCCAGTTGTCCAGAAACCGGAATCCCTCCCTCCTGCACCATCCCTCTAGCCACGCATTTAACTGCTCTCTCTCCCTGTTCCTCGACTCGCTATCACATGGCACGGGTAACAAACCAGAGACTACAACTCTGTTTGTTCTAACTCTGAGCTTCCAACCTAGCTCCCTGAAAGCCTGTCTGACATCCTCACCCTTCTTCCTACCTATATCGTTGGTGCCAACGTGGACCACGATCTGGGGCTGCTCCCCCTCCCCCTTAAGGACCCAGAAAACACGATCAGCGACATCACGTACCCTTGCACCTGGGAGGCAACATACCAAACGTGAGTCCCTGTCGCCCCCACAAAACCGTCTGTCTGTACCCCTCACTATCGAGTCCCCAACTATTGCTCTACCTTTCTCCACCCTACCCTTCTGAGCAACGGGGCCAGGCTCCGTGCCAGAGGCCTGAACCTCGTTGCTTGCCCCTGGTAAGTCATCCCCCCCACAAGTATCCAAAACGGTATACTTGTTCTTGAGGGGAATGACCGCAGGGGGTCCCTGCACTGGCTTCCTCCTCCCACTCCCCCTCACTGTCACCCATCTATCTTGAACTTTCGGAGTAACTACTTGCCTAAAGCTTCGATCTATGACCTCCTCTGCCTCCCGAATGATCCGCAGTTCATCCAACTCCAGCTCCAGTTCCCTAACACGGGTTTGGAGGAGCTGGAGATGGGTGCACTTCTTGCAAGTGTACTCAGCAGGGACGCTAATGGCTTCCCTCACCTCATACATGTTGCAAGAGGAACATTGCCCTCTCTGCACTGCCATCCCTCTAAAAGTAAGCTTTCCTTAAAAAAAAACAACAAAAACCAACTAAATCTAAAGAAACAAACAAGGAAAATGCAGCACTTACCCGCTAGTCACAATTGGTCTTATTATTAGGTTAGAGGAGGTGGAAGGGTGGGAGGCACTACTCGTGTAGTGCCTCGGGTGACTCGCCTACGCGTTTAAGTAAGGGGAGAAAAAACCTTACCCAGGTAACCTAGCGCGCCTTCCGGGTCTGCTACCGCTTTTTTGAAGGAAAACTTTAAATTTTTAACTAATAAATAAGCGACCAAACTTACCCACCAGCCGTCGCGAAGTCTTCCGAGAGACTGAGATGGGCAATAAATCCTGTGATGCTCGCATCCAACAAATCAAGTAAAGAAAAACTAGCATTGGCTGCTGACAGGAAACAGAAAATGATTCCTGAGTACAATCCTCAGAGACATTTCTTGTTTCCAGCACAGCTATGCAGATTTAAAATGAATATTTAGTCACTCAGGAGAATTGCATCATAACAGGATAATATCATCATGGTTAAACCATGGTTTCTGAATTTTTTCTGATCATTATTTTTGATTTATCCCATGATCTATCTTATTCTGATTCTATATGCTGTCTAACAAAATAGAGGATCCAGGGGATGAGAGCCAGCCGCCTCACAGTGCAAAGAAATGACCAATGGCAATTGATACGGTGGCCAATCTACTCTGACAGAATCAGTTATTTCTGTCAAAACCTTTTCTTCAACAATTCTATGATTTGATGGCTCCCCACATTATGGCAACAACTGTGCACTGTCTGTATGGCTTCACCCATCTGCTTTTTCAAAATTGCTGTCTGGACCTTAGCAGTTCACTAATAAGCTCTGCAAGAGATCTTAAGTCATGCAGAGTTACTGGGTTGGAGGTTCTCCTCATCTCTGCCCTCACTTTGAAAATGGAAGTGCAATCCCACAGGTATTGGAACACTGATATCCCATCAGTAATTAATATCAAAAGCATGTGATTAAAAAGCAAGTTCTGAATTTAAGAGGCTTTCAAGAGATCAGATTTCAAAGCTCTTTGTCTCATATCCAGACCAGGATGGAAGTAATAAAGGTGCACCAATTTATATAGCAAGACCAGAAAGTGCTGAGAAAAGATGGACTATATCAAAGACCACGTCCCATTGGGTATTTGAAGCAGGCAGTGTGCTCAAGCAGCACATACATGCAAGCCTCAGTACGCGACGTTCAACATCAGATGTAATTCTGTTGCTGGACAATGTTTCTAAATGATTTAAACTGTACTAAGAATTACACTAGAAACGAATTTAAGATAGTCAAGCTTGCGTAGATGTATTTGCACTTAGCAGACAATACATTCATTGACACACAGGATATAACTGTAAGCCCAAGGAATTCATGCATACGTTGCACCTATTTCATCAAAAAATTGGGCCATAATACTGCCAATCCCTGCTGCCGTTTTGCTGTATCTCCATGTCAATGACTGACAAACAATCATCATCTTTTTTTCATGCCATATAAAATGGCACCTCTTTTTCATCAAGTCTCAAGCCTTCGGGAAGGCAATCAAAAAGTTAACCATATTAATTAACATTAAGAATAGATAATACAGCGACTTGAAAGCAGTTTTTTAAGTTTGGTGTGGATGTATGGATATTTTGTTATCTTTGCAATTTGCCAGTGACATCAACTTCCAATTATGTTTTGCAATGTGTGGATAATTTACTGAAGTGTGCACATTAAATTCTTTAGCACAACGATGTGTCCAACCTAAATGTGGCTGACTTTTACACAGCCAGCAGGAAAACTAGCAGATTATTATTTAGCTATGCAGCATAGAGGAAAAGTTATCTATGATTGGAGAAATTGGAGAGGGAAAGGAATGGGTTAATGGGGAAGCATTGTCTATTGTGAGTAAGGACTTATTCAAGGCAGTAGGAGGCAAACCTTATAAGGCATGCAGACAAAATGACACAAAAAGACACTTCCAGATGATGTATGATAAGGAACCTCATGAAAGCTGAAGTCATAAATAAGAGCCCACAGCATTGGAGGTAATTCTGTTATCACTTAATGATGAAATATGAGAATGTTGCCATCATTGTCTTGCTTTCTTGCAACTAATACATTGACCAACTTTGGCATTGCTTTTTTATTGGCTGGGGCCATGTCTTGAACCTCGAATGTGATTTTCTGACAGTTGAGTGATGACATCTGTGAAACACAGGTCTATTACTTGACGGTGGTGACACAGCATGGCAGAGTCTGCATGCACCATTGCATTCCTCATGATAAAATCATCAGTAAAGAGGGAAAGGAATGCAGCCCTGTTGTACTCCTGTGATGGAGAGTAGTAGTAGAAGGGAGTTTCTCAAAAGGAGAACTGTGATCAGAGGTGTTCCACAGGGGTCCGTGTTGGGACCACTGTTGTTTGTGATTTGGAGGAAGGTATAGCTGGTCTGATTAGCAAATTTGCAGATGAGACTAAGATTGGTGAGTAGCAGATAGTGAATAAGACTGTCGGAAAATACAGCAAAATATAGATAGAATGCCAAATTGGACAGAGAAGTGGCAGATGGATTTCAATCCGGGCAAATGTGAGGCGATGCATTTTGGAAGATTCAATTCAAGAGAGAACAATACAGGAAAAGTAAATGTCCTGTGGAAAATTGATGGAGAGAGATCTGGGTGTTCATGTGCATTGTTCACTGAAGGTAGCAACATAGGTCAACAGAGTGGTCAGGAATAAAGTCTGCTTTCCTTCATCGGGTTGTTGAGTACAAGAGTTAGCAGGCCATTTTCCAGATGCCTAGGGCTTTGGTTTGGCCACATTTGGAATATTGCGTATATTTCTGGTCACCACATTACCAAAAGGAAGTGGATGCTTTGGAGAGGGTGCCGAGGAGGTTCACCAGGATGTTGCCTGGCCTGGAGGGCACTATTCACAATGAGTGGTTGAGTATATGAGGATTATTTTCATTAGAAAGATGAAGAATGAGAGGGGACCTGATTGATGCCAACTAAATCATGAGAGGCATAGACAGAGAGAATAGCAAGAAGCTTTTTCCCAGAGTGCGAGATTCATTTACTTGGGGTCATGAGTTCAAAGTGAGCGGGGAAAGGGTTAGGAGAGATATGCGTGAAAAGTTCTTTACACAGAACATGGTGGGTGCCTGGAACGCATTGCCTGCACCAGTGGTATAGGCAGGCACAACAGTGTCATTTAAGATGTATCTTGACAAATACATGAATGGGCAGACAGCAGAGGGATACAGACCCTTAGAAAATAGGCAACAGTTTTAGATAGAAGATCTGGATTGGCCCAGGCTTGGTGGGGCCTGTAATTTTCTTTGTTCTTTGTGCTCTTAGATAACCTTCCTCACTGTGCACTGTACCACCAATTTTGGAGTTGTCCACAAACATACTAACCATGCCTCTCATACTCTCATCCAAAATATTACTATAAACAATGAACAACCGTGGACTCAGCACTGATCCTTACAGCACACTGCTAGGCACAGGGCTCCAGTCTGAACAATAACTCTCTACCACCACCCTCTGTCAGCTACTGTCAAGTCAATGTTTTGTACAATTGACTAGCTTTCCCTGAATCCCTTTTGATCTAACCTTACTTAGCAGTCAACCATGCGGAATCTTGTTGGACGCCTTGCTGAATTCCTTGTAGACAATATTACCGTTGTCTTCTCAATCTTCTTGACCAGCTCTTCAAATTTAACTGTAGCCCCAAACTATAAGATCACTTTAATCTCTGATATCAGACAGCAATGGGCCTGATGTAGCAACCACTTCTCTCCCTTCCGATAGGCACTTCCTATCTTCCTGCCAGTGGGACAGAGATTCTTGACCTACCTGATCACAACTTAAAGTTCTGCTCCCAAAAGCTTCTGCCCACCTCAAATTCTTCTGAAATCTGCCAAAACTCTTGCAGATAGTTTTTGTCTTGGTTTCTTTCATCTAAAACTGAAATTAAATTAGCAAAAGATTGCAATTTTTTGTTTTGCATTTAAATTGCAAATTTCACAAGTTGCTGCTAATACCAAAATATTCCCTCTGATGTCAGTGCTGCAGGGCTGCTGGAAATCAGAATGACATAACAAAGGAAAATAAATGCTCTTGAAAAAAAATTGGTGATAATGTGACAAGATTGATGGCTAATGTATCAATTACAGCTTAGAAATTACAATTGAAGATTACTGCATAGTCAAAGAAAATGTGAAGACGTTTGAAATGTCATCACAAACTGGTCAGTTGTTTCTAATGGCTACAGAATCTGAAGAAACAAACTATACTCAGTGGAAAATTCAATGTCAACTAAGTTTTCAGAAATGACTCGGCATGAACGAGTTGGACCGAAGGGTCTGTTTCCTTACTGTACATCTCTATAACTATGACATGCCCCTCTTTCAAACTCCAAAGTCCTCCTCACTAAGCTCTGGGGTTCGTGTCAAAGTTAGAAGAGCTGTCTCTCAGATTAATCAAGCAACAGCTTGTCATCTTCATTCAAATGGAATCATACCTTACAAACACTATCCCAATCATCATGATCAATATCCCTTGGATACCACCCAGAGACTATGGCACAGTCGTGTGAGTAAGTGGGAATTGTTTTGGCACTACTCAACATTGACTCCTGACACTTTGAAATCATAAAGTCATAGAGTCACAAAGATGTACAGCACAGAAACAGACCTTCAGTCCAACTTGTCCATGTCGATCAGATATCCTAAATTAATCTAGTCCCATTTGGTAGCACTTTGCCCATATCTCTCCAAACTCTTCCTTTTCATATACCTATTCAGATGCCCTTTAAATGTGTAACTGTACAAGCCCCTACCACTTCATCTGGCAGATCATTCCATACATGCACCACCCTCTGTGTGAAAAAGATGCCTCTTAAGTCTCTTTTAAATCTTACCCCTCCCACCCTAAACCTATGCCCTCTAGTTTAGGACTACCTCACCCTAGGGAACAGACCACTTACCCTATCCATGCTCCTCATGATTTTATAAACCTCAATAAAGTCATCCCTCATTCTCCAATGCTCCAGGAAAAACCACCCCAACCTATTCAGCCTCTCCCTATAGCTTAGACCCTCTACTCTTACAACATCCTGGTAAGTCATTTCTGAATCCTTTCATGTTTCACCACATCCTTCCCTGACAAATGGGAAGAGCTCATGGCCATCTTAGTAGAGGACATGCGCAAATGGGGAGACCAAGCTCTGATTAGAGCAAAGCCAGCAAACCAATACACTGCGTGAAGGGAATGGGAGTGCAAGACATGGTACAAACTGAAGAGCCAATGGCAGGCATCTCATATTACAAAGGGGACAAGATCTCCAGCATTTGAATCAAGTCTACTAACCAGATCAAATCATCACGAATAATTAGTAACCTGCGACTGAGATGCAGCATGTACCCGACCTGATCAATCCTGACCTGGGACAGGACAAACAGAATAACTCTTATAGAATCAGGTCAAACATAGGCAAAGAAAATTCCTGCTGGTGACCACTACACAACATTGCCTTACCTTGCCCTACTCAGGTGATGAATCAGTACTCTTCCATGTTGAACATTGCTGGAGGTTGCATTGATGCTGAATGGTTACACAAAGTAATAGAGTCATAGAGTCAGACAGAATGGAAACAGACCCTGTGGTCAGACTTACACATGCCGACAAAGTTGCCCAAACTAAACTAAGCCCACGTGCTTGCATTATCTTGAAGGGGAACTTCAATGCCCATCACCACTCATGATCTTGTGTTACCACTACTGTTTGAGCTGGCTGAGTCCTAAATGGCTTAGATACGACATTGGGATTACAGCAGGTGGTGAAGAGACAAAGAAGAATAAACTTATTTGACGTTATCCTCATCAGTTGTTGAAAAGTGTGGTCTCACTTTCTCCTAGTTTATCCTCACCAGTCAAATTGCTGCTGATCCATCTGTCCATGGCAGTCTCAGTACGTGTGACCATCGGACAGTAGTGTAGAGAAATTCCATCTTTACCCTGAGGATTCTTCCACCGTGTTGTGTGACATGAACATCGTTCTGAATATTTTGAACAAATCTAGCAACTGAACAGAATTGGCTGAAAAACAATCTGTAACATGAAAATAAAACAAATAACGAAAGATGCTGGAAACCTGAAATAAAGGCAGAGATTGCTGGAGAAACACAGCAGGTCTGGCAGCATCCATGGAAAGAAAGCAGAATTAATGTTCTGTATCCAATGAGAAAAAGTCAGTTAGACAGATAAAGGGAGGGATTCTGGTTAGCCAGAGAAAATGTAAAGATGATAATGGTGTCCACGTGTAAGTGAAAATAGATGGGCTGCTGAAAGAAACCTGACAGGGCCTGTGTTGTGAGGATGGGAAAGGGCATAGAGGAAGGTGTTCAGGTTTTTAAAATTGTTGAACTCAATACTGAGTCCTGAAGGCTGCAGGTTCCCAAGCAGAAAATGAAATGCATTCCTTCCAGACTGAAGTATTTGCAACAACTGTCAGCCAGATGTGCTGAGGGAATGATCCATCTCAGACTCCTTCAGAGTTCCCCAGCAGCAGGAATGCAAGTCTTCAACCAATTTGATTCACTCCATGTGATACCAATAAATACACAAAGACACGGGATACGACAGAGGCTATTGGACCCTGACGATATTCTGACAATTGTACTGAAGACTTGTACTCCAGAATTTTCCGCACTCTTAACCAAGCTACAACACTGACATTTTCTCTACAATGTGAACAATTACTCAAGTTATTGCACGTTCCAACCAGAAAAATAAGCTGCCAGTATCATCCATTTCATGCTCCCAACTTCCATTCCCTTGTCTTCACTCTTCTAGTTTTAACTTCTGTTTCTACTTTTAATCATCAAAGTAAAAATATCAGTTTAACTGGAATATCATAGCATAGACTTGTATAACCAATTGATTGTGAAGCAGGCAGGAGAATTTAGAGGGCACTTCACAGTTTTCTGTTCATGATATGTGGGATCAGAATAACATTCTCCATCACATACAATTGGGAAAGTTATGGAAATGGAATGACCCAAAACCTACAACAGATACCTTAAAATGCAGGCCAAACCTCAGCACAATCACAGAGCTGAGTTGTGCAGATGTGGGTTGAATTCAGGCATAAAGTCAAAGACAATGATTCAGTGAGAGGGATTCCAACATTGTCTAACTGCTACCGGAGGACAATGGTGCTAGGAAATACCATTCCCTGCCATTGACTGTTGTAGTCATGAAATTGAGCACTGTGGGATATAGGTAAAGTAGTGTTACTTCTGCAATCATAACTACTTATGCAAGGTAAATGAACTCACACCAGTGTATAATTGTTTCAGCCAAGAGCTGAGTCAACAAGAATGAAAACTATGCAAAGGAAATACATAATTGTTTTTGTATTAGCTAAAATGTGCATACAAGAATGAAATGTGTCTGCAAACAATGGTAGATGTTACAGACAAGTAGATAAGGTGCTGTGAGGGGAGGGGGTTAGGCTAGATATGCCTGTATAAACATTAGTTATAAGCATCTATTTCCCGCTTCGGCAAAAATAAGGACAAACCACAATCAAGAAGTCATGAGGTCATAAGGTCATAACAAATATGGATAGTGAAGAAGGATATACCTAACAATGGACCACAGCAGGATGTGGTCAAATGGCCTTGTGAGGCCAGGAATAAGCATTTTGTCACAGACAAGGTCAGATAAGGCAAGAGATAAACAAAAATAATGGGCATTGGTCTTAGAGAAGTGGGAGATGTAAACAGGGGAGGAGCAGTGGGAGGAGAGAATAGGAACAAATTACATAAATATTGTGTACTGGTTGAATTCAGTGTGTGTGTGACTGCCTTTGTACACAGCTGAAAAATGTGTTGCTGGAAAAGCGCAGAAGGTCAGGCAGCTTCCAAGGAGCAGGAGAATCGTCGTTTCAGGCACAAGTCCTTCTTCAGGAATGAACTTTGTACACAGTAGACACCACACTCCTCTTGCAAGACCGAAATAAATGACACTACTGATTCAGATCTTGTCTCGGACTGAAATTATTGAAGTGAGTGAGCTTCATTTCTCACAAGCACTGAATAAAGTATTAGGTGAATCTGGCCATTGTTACTGTAATGAATTCCCTTTGAGGAAGGAAATGATTTTACAACCAAGTGCTGCTTCCATGTCATTGATAGCCACTTTAAAGAATCATACCTGTGTTAGAACTCTTGCTGATTTGCATTTTTTAAATTTTTATTTGTGTTCTTTTATTGATTTTGAATTGTGAGCTGGAAATTACTTGTGGATTTTGGGACAACCTGTGAGAATAGGAAAAGAACAGAACAATCAAAATTTTTGAGGCCAAGCCTGAAGGATAATTGTAGGCGAAGCCTTTATTAAAAAGTAAGAGCATTTTGTTTAAACAGATAGCTGAAGATAGTTGTTAATGAGGTCATACCTGGGAATTGTTTCCATCAAGTCGGGAAGACACCCCGAGTTCAAACAGATGGCATTTGTTGAATGCTAATTGAGGCCATGGGAAGATTTGATCAATCTATCAGGACAGGAACAGAATTCATGCTTATTTTGAACATTGTGTCCGAGAGCTGGTTCTGGGGTGCTGCTAAGACTGCATGAAGGTTTGAAAACTCCCTACCTAATCTGCTACACCCAAAGAGTAGAAAGCTGAGTCCAAAGTATTGCTGCCTTTGCCTCTTTAAACTGAGATGGTGACCCTGATCAACATTTCAAAATGAAGCTGAAGAGTCTAAATTTTTGTCTGTGAAATCACACATTGTGAAACGTATTTAAGTAATCTGACCAGTTTTGTTATTGTCTTTTATTTATCCATAACTGACTTTGTTGTCTGCCTTTTATGTGAATTAGGGCTGAAACAAATATCTGGGTTTTAAAGCACAGATATTAGCTAGCTTATTGTTGTTTGATGTTCTATCTGCTATAGTTATTGCATTTATTTACTGCTTAGATCAAAAGGGATCCAGGGAAAGCTAGCCAAATGTACAAAACATTGGCTTGACAGTAGCTGACAGAGGGTGGTGGTAGAGAGTTATTGTTCAGACTGGAGCCCTGTGCCTAGCAGTGTGCCATAAGGATCAGTGCTGAGTCCACTGTTGTTCATCGTTTATAGAAATATTTTGGATGAGAGTATGGGAGGCATGGTTAGTATGTTTGTGGACAACTCCAAAATTGGTGGTACAGTGCACAGTGAGGAAGGTTATCTAAGAGCACAAAGAACAAAGAAAATTACAGGCCCCTCCAAGCCTGGGGTGAAAATGTGTTGCTGGAAAAGCGCAGCATGTCAGGCAGCATCCAAGTAGCAGGAAATTCGACGTTTCGGGCATAAGCCCTTCTTCAGGAATCAAGCCTGGCGCAATCCAGATCTTCTATCTAAAATTGTTGCCTATTTTCTAAGGGTCTGTATCCCTCTGCTGTCTGCCCATTCATGTATCTGTCTAGATACATCTTAAATGACACTGTTGTGCCTGCCTATACCACTGGTGCAGGCAATGCGTTCCAGGCATCCACCATGTTCTGTGTAAAGAACTTTTCACGCATATCTCTCCTAACCCTTTCCCCGCTCACTTTGAACTCATGACCCCAAGTAAATGAATCTCGCACTCTGGGAAAAAGCTTCTTGCTATTCTCTCTGTCTATGCCTCTCATGATTTAGTTGGCATCAATCAGGTCCCCTCTCATTCTCCATCTTTTTAATGAAAATAATCCTCATCTACTCAACCTCTCTTTGGAGCTTGTGCCCTCCAGGCCAGGTAACATCCTGGTGAACCTCCTCTGCACCCTCTCTAAAGTCTTATGCATCTGTAAAATGACCTGCTAACTCATGTACTCAATATCCCGATGAAGCAAGTTTAAAATCACACAACACTAGGTTATAGTCCAACAGGTTTAATTAGAAGCACACTAGCTTTTGGAGTGACGCTCCTTCATCAGGTGATATCACCTGAAGAAGGAATGTCGCTCCGAAACTAGTGCACTTCCAATTAAACCTGTTGGACTATAACCTGGTGTTGTGTGATTTTTAACTTTGTACACCCCAGTCCAACACCAGTATCTCCGATGAAGGAAAACAGACTGTATTCCTGACCACTCTGTTGACCTGCATTTTCACCTTCAGGGAACAATGGACCTGAACACTCCAGATCTCTCTCCATCAATTTTTCACAGGACTTTTCCTTTTACTGTATAGTTCACTCTTGAATTGAATCTTCCAAAATGCATCATCTCACATTTGCCCGGATTGAACTCCATCCACCATTTCTCTGCCCAATTTGCCATTCTCTATATTTTCTGCGGTAATTTCTGACAGTCCCATTCACTATCTGCTACTCCACCAATCTTAGTCTCATCTGCAAATTTGCTAATCAGACCAGCTATACCTTCCTCCAAATCATTTCTGTATATCACAAACAACAGTGGTCCCAGCACGGCCCCCTGTGGAACACCTCTGATCACAGTCCTCCATTTTGAGGAACTCCCTTCACTTTCTTCATTAGCCAACCATGGGGAACCTTATCGAATGCCTTACTCAAGTCCATGTATATGACATCTACAGACCTTCCCTCCTCAATCGGCTTTGTCACTTCATCAAAAGATTTTATTGATTTGATAAGACATGACATTCCTTCCACAAAACCATGTTGCCTATCACAGATCAGCCCATTTTCTTCCAAATCCTATCCATCAGTATCTATTTTCTTCAGCAGCTTCCCTACCACTGATGTCAGGCTTACCGGTCAATAATGACCTGGATTAACCCTGCTACCCTTATTTAAACAAAGGGACATTAGCCATTCTCCAATCCCCTCATGTTCAAGGATACTGCAAATATATCTGTTACGGTCTCAGGTACTTCTTCTCTCACTTCCCACACTAACGTGGAATAGATCCCATCCAGATCTGGGGATTTTTCCACCTTAATGCCTTTTAGAATACCCAACACTTCCTTGTTCCTTGTGCCGACTTGACAGAGAGTAAAATGGCATCTTGATTAACTGGGCCAAAGGGCTGAAGAATGGCAGATGGAGAATAATTCAGATGATACAAATTGCTACATTTTTGTAAGACAAACCAGGGCAGGTTTTTGAAAATATCTGTAGCTTGGTTGTGGTCTCGCATAGATTCATTCACCTTACATGGTGATGAAACGTCTGCAGAAAACCACTCAGCAAACAAATCTGTTACCTCGGTTAATGATAGGACCCTGGGGAGTGTTGTTGAACAGAGACACCAAGGTGCATAGTTCCTTCAAAGTGGCCTCATGGGTAGACAAAGTGGTGAAGAATGGGTTTGGCATGCTTTCCTTCATTGGTAAGAACATTTAATACAGGGGTTGGGCATCATGTTTCAGCTGGAAGGCCACATTTGGAGTATTACATACAATTCTGGTTGCCTTGCTATAAGAGGAATGCTATTAAACTGCCAAAAGGTCACCAATAGAGTTGTTGATCTGTTTGTTTTGTACATGATGGAATTAAGAATTAGAATTAAAGTTTCAAAAATCATTAGAAATAATGACAAGGAAGACAAAGATGATTAAATGAGCAAATTTGAAAATAAACAAGAAAAGCAGGCCAGAGAAAATGTAAAGAATCGTGTATGTCCAATAAGGTATGCTGAAGAGATAACGAAAAACAGTTCAGTGGAAATTTGAGACAGAACCAAAGATATTTACAATATTTGATAAAGATAACTCCAATTTATATACTAGAATCATTAGAGTGTGAGTGGAGCAATTGACTCTAGGATCCTGTATAGTAACCAGACAGGTTGAAGCTGATCAGTCCAAAAATGTGCAGGTTAGGTGAACTGGCCATGCTAACTTGCCCGGAGTGTCAGGTGAAGGGGTAAATGTAGGAGAATGGGTCTGAGTGGGTTGCACTTTGGCGGGTCGGTGTGGACTTGTTGTGCTGAAGGGCCTGCTTCCACACTGTAAGTAATCTAATCTAATCTAATCTAATCTTGTGAGCTGCAATAAAGTGTCTGGTGGTTTTCCTGTTAATGCCAAAGTTGGTCAATGTATTAATTGTAAGAAAGCAAGATAATGATGGCAACACTCTCATATCCCATCACTAAATGGCAACAGAATTACCTTCAATCATTTCAGATTTTGTGAGGTACGTTATCATACATCTTCTGGAAGTGTCTGTTTGTGTCATTTTGTCTGCATACCTTATAAGGTTTGTCTCCTACTCCCTTGAATAATTCCTTACTCAACAACAGACAGTGCTTTGCCATTAACCCATTTTTTTCCTTCTCCAATTTCTCCAATCATAGATAACTTTTCTTCGATGCTGCATAGCTAAATAATAATCTGCAGTTTCCTGACTGGCTGTGTAAAAGTCAGCCACATTTAGGTTGGACACGTAGTTGTGCTAAAGAATTTGACATGTACACTTAATTAAATTATCCACACATTGCAAAACACAATTAGAAGGGCACGTTACTGGCAAGTTGCAAAGATAACAAAATATCCATACGCCCACACCAAATTTTAAAAACTTTGTTCAAGTAGCTGTATTATCTATTCTTAATATTAATTAATATGTTTAACTTTATGATCACCTTCCCCAAGGCTTGAAGCTCGATGAAAAAGAGGTGCCATTTTATATGGCATGAAAAGAAGATGATGATTGTTTTTCCATCATTGACATGGAGATAAAGCAAAACGGCAGCAGAGATTGGCAGTATCCATGGCCCAGTTTTTCCATGAAACTAGTGCAACGTATGCATGAGTTCCTCGTGTTTGCAGTTATATCCTGTGTGTCAATGAATGTATTGTTTACCAAGTGCAAATACATCAATGGAAGCTTGACTATCTTAATTTTTTTTCTAGTGTAATTCTTAGCATAGTCTATATCATTTCATAAACGTTGTCCAGCAACAGAATTACATCTGATGTCAAATGTAGTGTTCTGAGGCTTACATGTATGTGCTGCTTGAGCACACTGCCTACTTCGAATACCCAATGGGACGTGGTCTTTGATATAGTCCATCTTTTCTCAGCGCTTTCTGGTCTTGCTATATAAATTGGTGCACCTTTATTACTTCCATTCTGGCCTGGGTATGAGACAAAGAGCTTTGAAATCTGATCTTTTGAAAGCCACTTAAATTCAGAGCTTGCTTTTTAATCACATGCTTTTGATATTAATTACTAATGGGATATCAGTGTTCCAATACCTGTGGGATTGCACTGTCATTTTCAAATTGAGGGGAGAGAAGCGGAGAACCTCCAACCCAGTAACTCTGCATGACTTAAGATCTCTTGCAGAGCTTATTAATGAACTGCTAAGGTCCAGACAGCAATTTTGAAAAAGCAGATAGGTGAACCCATACAATCAGTGTACAGTTGTTGCCATATTGCAGGGACCCATCAAATCATGGTATTGTTGAAGAAAAGGTTTTGGCTGAAATAACTGATTCTGTCAGAGTAGATCAGCCACCTTATCAATTGCCATTGGTCATTTCTTTGCACTGTGAGGCGGCTGGCTCTCTCATCCCCTGGATCCTCTATTTTGTTAGACAGTGCCAGGCACGGCATATAAAATCAGAATAAGATAAATAATGGGATAAATGAAAAATAATGATCAGAAATAAATTCAGAAACCATGGTTGACCAAGATGATATTATCCTGTTATGATGTAATTCTCCTGAGTGACTAAATGCTAATTTTAAACCAGCAAAGGTGTACCGGAAACAAGAACTGGCTCTGAGGATTGTACTCAGAAATCATTTTCTGTTTCCTGTCAGCAGCCAATGCTAGTTTTTCTTTACTTGATTTGTTTGATGTGAGCATCTCAGGATTTATCGCCCATCCCTACATTTCTTGAGAAGCTGGTGATGAGCTACCTTCTTGAACTGCGGCAGTTCATGCACTGGAGATATGTCCACAGCCTTTAGGGAGGGAATTCAAGCATTTTGAACTCATGACACTCAAGGAACAGCGATACATTTCCAACTTAGGATGGAAGTGGCTTGGAGGGGAATTTACTGGTGGTTCCCATGTTAATGAGGACCGTGTCCTTCTTGATGGCAGCAGTATGGTGTGGATGGTGCTATCTAAGGATCTTTGCTGAATTGCGGTAGTGCATCTTCTAGATAGTGCACTCTGCTGCTACTAAGCATAGGTGGTGGAGTGAATCAACGTTTGTAGATGTGGTCCCAATGAAATGGGCTGCTTTATCCTACTTGAGTATTATTGGAGCTGCACTCACCCAGACAAACAGGGAGTGTTCCATTTCTCTCCTATCTTGTGTGTTGGACAATATCAGGAGGTGTGTGTTACTTGCTGCAGTATTCCTAGCCTTTGACCCACTCTTGTTGCCTTTGTATGAATATTGCTGGTCCAGTCCAGTTTCTGGGCGAAAGTGAGGACTGCAGATGCTGGAGATTAGAGTCAAGAGTGTGGTGCTGACAAAGCACAGTAGGTCGTTTTGGGTGGTACGGTGGCACAGTAGTTAGCACTGCTACCTCACAGCGCCAGAGACCCGGGTTCATTTCCCGCCTCAGGCGACTGACTGTGTGGAGTTTGCACGTTCTCCCCGTGTCTGCGTGGGTTTCCTCCACATGCTTCGGTTTCCTCCCACAGTCCAAAGATGTGCGGGTCAGATGAATTGGCCATGCTAAATTGCCCGTAGTGTTAGGTAAGGGGTAAATGTAGAGGTATGGGTGGGTTGCGCTTCGGCGGGTCGGTGTGGACTTGTTGGGCCAAAGGGCCTGTTTCCACACTGTAAGTAATATAATCCGAGGATCAGAAAATCAATATTTCAGGCAAAAGTCCTTCATCAGGAATCATGCCAGGTCATAGCTAACATCTGAGGCATTTGGATTGCTATGCTCACAAACTGGGGTGAGAATGTCTTTTTTGCCTCACAATCCATTTCTCACACCCCAAATTTTGATTTCTCTCTTTGCAGAAGAAATTAGCTCAGACCTGCAGGGAGAGGCTCAGAACCAGGGTCTGATACTTCAATCACAGGCACCTTGACCTCAACTGACAACGTATGTCCAGCTGGTCCACTGGGAAGGAGGACTTGCTGCTGGAAGCTGCAGCATTGACCTGGAAGGACTGAGAGACGTGACAGACTGAGCCTTCTGACACATTGGGAATTACACATGTTGAGAAAGCTAACCCTCTGTGAGTAGACCCTGTATTGAGTCTCACCACCTGCCAGCTGGATCTCAGTGCCTTTTGGAGTGGCATTTGGCTGTACCCACATGGTGGTGAATGCCCCACTGTGAACCTCTGATGAGGAGCAAGATAAGCAGCAAAAACAGTACCAACAGCACCAGCAGCAGCTGGGACAAAGCTCGCAGGATCAGCAGCTGCCTCCTCCTCAGCCATTACTAGAAGTGAAGTCAACTCTGAAGTGAACTCAGTGTTGTGTACACTTGTGTTTACCAACTGAAACAGTACAGAGGTATTGGTGATGAGCAATGACATAGAAGCAATGTAAAAGAAAACTGTGAGCACTTCTTCACGACCTGTTCCAACTGTATTATGCCAAGAGAAATGAGGTGAGTATCATAGAATTCCACTAAGGCTGAAAGAGGTCACCAATGTTAGAGAAACATGTCGTGCTGTGGATGCTTGTCCGATATGTCCAAACTCAAAGTCAGCCAGTTTATGCAGACAAATTCCATTGACTGAACAACAATGGCATCAATGCTGAGATCAAAGTAATGGTGTGGTCAAAAGTCACCAAATAATCCGTACCAATCAAGATAACATAGTCATCTTAGTTTGTAATCTGCAGGCAACATCCTCTCTGGCCATCTTAAGAGATCACAACTAGTCAAGAATCTACCCATGCCCTGATTAAATGAGAGGGTGCCAACCACTGGTATGAATGGATCTCTACTCCAGCAAGAAACATATTCAGTCTTTAATCTTGCCAGAACATTAATGAGAACATTTAGTCCAGAAGTCTACAGTTCTTAGGAAAAGCGGGACCCTCTTAATATCTAGCACAATACTACTCTTAAATAATTTGAGAAGGTGATTCGGGTATCTCAAATTAATTAAGTTGAAGCAGCAACTCCAACTTGTCCCTTCATGCATTTAGAAAACTCAATAAATTCACCATCTTCTAACGTAATGATCCTTGCAGGTTTTTGAGACTGTCTGGATCGCGAACATATTGCAACGCAGTAAGTAATCTTGTGACCTTCCCTGCACTCTTCGCAAAACCTCAGTATCAGTATGTGTGAGGAAACTGAAACAGACCTCACCATATTCTAACTGAGTCATTTATAAGGACATACTTGTGCTCTTTATCGTATATTGAATTAACCATCTAACTGCAACCATAGACCCTCTTCTCTTTAATTGGTTTCTGAATATTGCTCCTGAAATGTTAGCAATGAATATACAGGAACATCCAGACCAATTTCTTTACAGTTGGCCCTCGTTGTTTCCAATGAAGGGTGCAGACATGTATAGTGTCTGATCTGCCATGTGATTAACAAATGGGATTTCCAAATGTTCTATCCCAGTGCCTTCTTTGTGAGAAGATTGTGAACATCAATGTAATGCAAGTACCGTTATATTCCTCAGCCTTTACAGTATCTGCACAGTGTACAAGTCTCTCACACCTGGATTATATTACTAACCTTCTCATTGCTCATAACATCTCTGCATTTTAGTTCCTCAGCAAACATTGCAAATATACCCTGTAAGTTCAGGATTTAATGCATTTCAAATGAACTGTTTGTTGTGATATAGCCCCTGGGGAGTACAATAAACTTCCAGCCAGTTCAAGAAGCAAACGTTCACAACTGATCTCTGCTTTATGTCCCTTAACAGTTTTATGTCAAATTCCCCTTTATCTTTTACTTTTGTTAACTAGTCAGCTTTATGTAATGATCATTACATAGAATGATCACAGGCAATAATGCTTGCAACTGGACAAGGGAGGGAGACAAATAGCAGCTGAAACAATTCCAAATGTTTTGATATGATGAGCAACAAACACCATGTTCTTCAAAGCTTCACATGATTGCATTCATTAATAGTTGTAAAGTAATGTAGTGTACTATTCCTCCTGTCCTCAGTACAGGAACACAATGAGTGAACCAGAACCAGAAAGGCAGGACGTACAATATCACCCACAATCACCATTGTGCTTTGTGTAACACTCCAGCATATTTTCTTTCCGTGCATGGGATTTAGGCATCATTGAGAAGGCCAGCAATAATCACCAATGGTGATGCTAATGGAAGATTTACTGGGCCATTTCAAAGGACTGCTGGGAGACAACCACACTGTTCTCACATAGGAACAATAGTAGCCCATTCAGCTCATCAAACCTGCCCTGCTATTGAATACAATCATTGAACACTTCGATAACTTTTATTCACTCCATTCCTAAACCTAATATGCCACTGATAATCAGAAGTCTATTGATCCATATCTTAAACACACTCAAAGTCTGAGCTTCCACAGCCCTCTGTGGTAGAGAATTTGAAAGGCTCACAACTCACTGAGTAAAATAATTTCTTCTTTTTCCAAATACCTAATTGGCTTTGACGGGTTTTTAAATTTTCTCCCCAGTTCTAGCTTCTTCAGCCATTGGAAGCATATTACCTGCTTCCACCCTGTCTCTTCCTTTAAGTGTCTGGTGGGTTTCAATGAAATCAAAACTCAAAATTCAAGAGAATGCAGACCAATTTTGCAACATTTCCTTTCATTGGACAGTCATGATCTGGAGGTGCTGGTGTTGGACTGGGACGTACAAAGTTAAAAACCAGGTTATGGACCAAAAGGTTTATTTGCAAGCACTAGCTTTCAGAGCTCTGCTCCTTCATCGGGTGGTTTTGAATTATAAGATTGTAGGACACAGAATGTATAGCAAAGGTTTACAAGGAACAAAGAAAATTTGTCACTAGGGAACAGATCACTTGGCCCTCCAAGCCTGAGTCAATCCAAATCCACTGTCTAACCTATCACCCAATTCGTAAGCATCTATATTACTCTGCTCCCCACTTACTCTTACATCTGTCCAGACGCACCTTAAATGAATCTACCATGCCCGCCTCTACTACTTCTGCTGGCAAAGCATTCCAGGCACCTCCCACCCTCTGTGTAAAGTACTTTCCACCTCTCACCTTGAACACATGACCTCTCGTTATTGAATCCCTCATCCTCGGAAAAAGCTTATCTCGATCCACCTTGTCTATACCCTCCATGATTTTGATGACCTCAATCAAGTCCACCCTCAATCTTCGTTTTACTAATGAAAACAATCCTAACTTCCTAAACCTCTCTTCATAACAAGCACCTTCCATACCAGGCAACATCCTTGTAAACCTTCTCTCCAAGTCCTCCACATTCTTTTGGTAATGTGGCGACCAGAACTGTACACAGTATTCTAAATGCAGCCAAATCAAAGACTTGTACACTTTTAACATGACCTGCCAGCTCTTATACTCAATACACCATATGATGAAGACAACCATACCATATGCTCTCTTGACCACTCTATACACCTGTGCAGACACCTTCAGGATGGACCTGAACTCCCACATCTCACTGCTCATCAACTCTTTCCAAAGCTCTTCTGTTTACAGTATAATTCACTCGAGAATAAGATTTCCCAAAGTGCATCAGCTCAAATTTGTCTGGATTGAACTCCATCTGCCATTTCTCTGCCCAAGTCTCCAGTCTATCTATATTCACCTGTATTCTTTGACAGAGCCCTATGCTTTCTGCTGGTCCACCAGTCTTTGTGTCATCTGCAAACTTACATCATCAGACTACCAGTGCCCTCTTCCAGATCATTTATGTATATCACAAACAACAGTGGCCCCAGCACTGAGCCCTGGGGAACACCACTAGTCATCTTTCTCCATTTCAAGAAACTCCATTCAACTACTACTCTCTGTCTCCTGTTGCTCAACCAGTTCTTTATCCACCTAGCTTCTTATAAATGAATAAAAGGCCTTCAGATTCTCCTGAAGTCTGCTCGCTAATGTTATTTCATGACTCCTTTTATCCCGCTTGATTCCTCATTCAAGATTGGTCCTACTCTCCTGATATTCCTTTAAGTCCCATTCTGTTCTTAGCTGCCTGGACCTTATGTCTGCTTCCCGTTTTCCTCTTGGCTAGTTGCACGATTTCTCCTGTCATCCAAGAATCTTTCCTATCCCATGTTTTCAATGGGAAATGCCTAACCTACATTATCTTCAACCTATCTTTGAAATCCTCCCACATATCAAATCTGGACTTCCTTCAATTAGTTATTTCCAATCCACGTCTCCCAACTCCTGTTTAATTTTTATATAATTGGACTTGGACCAGTTTCACACTCTTCCCTTAGGGCTGTTAGGTAGAAGTAGCACTCAGGCAAATGTGAGATGGAAGTACCACTAAATGTTAGATAGAAGCAGTAACACCAGAATGTTAGGTAGAAGTAGCACTCAGGCAAATGTGAGATGGAAGTAACACTAAATGTTAGATAGAAGCAGTAACACTAGAATGTTAGGTAGAAGTAGCACTCAGACAAATGTGAGATAGAAGTAACACTAAAATGTTAGATAGAAGTAGCTCTCAGGCTGATGTGGCCAAGGAGCCCCAGAGGGGAAAAAACAGACACGAGGTCTGAGGAAGATAATTGAACTAGTGGAAAAGTACTGAAAGAGCAGTAAAACTTGAAAAAACAGAACAAAGGGGCCATCTGGTACATAGCAAGTTGAGCTAACTGATAGCCGAATAAGGCATGTTAGAACACTGATAAGAGACTGGGGCCAATGGCAAACTATAGAACCGACCATGACCAAATAAGGGAACGGTGCAGGAATAAGGGGGGTATAAGAATAGACAACTTAGAACAAAGGATTAGAACGCGCCTTGTCCAGCAAGCCTGATACCTTGCTGTAACTCAATTCTCTCTCGAATAAAGCAGTCTGTTTCTTAGAATCTGACCCGGTGTCTCATTCCTCCGAAACGAACACGGGGACGGTAGAACCGTCCTAACAGATGGTGACCCCTGACGTGCGGAGGGAACGGAGACACGCTTGTTGGCAGGAGTTGAGAGCCGCCGGGCGGCCGGCCATTCTGAACTGGGTCCGGGGACGCCCTTTGCATGAAGGTCTCCAGTAGACATTGACCACTCTAAATTAGTAGTTGTTCCGACGTCTCGAATACCTTTGCCAACCTAAATTGCAGACGTGAGTAGACGACAGAGAATCGCTTTGTTCTAAGTGCGATTCCTTTAGGTGTGTTGGTCGTCCCGGAAAAGCCGGAGGTATTGGACACAGTGAGTTTCTTTTTTATTTGTTGCTTTCTATAGTGAGAAGAGTGAGTCCTCTAGGTGTGCGTTGGAACAGCCTTGCAATTTAAAAGTCCTAGAGTCGGTGAGACCTCCAGGTGTGCGTTGAAACACCCCTGCAATTTCAAAAGTCCTGGAGACGGTGAGTGTTATATTTTTTGGTCTCTTATCGTTAGAGAAGTGAATCCTCTAGGTGTGCGTTGAAACAGCCCTGCAATTTGAAAGTCCTAGAGTTGATGAATTCTCCAGGTGTGTGTTGAAACACCCCTGCAATTCCAAAGGTCCTGGAGACGGTGAGTGTTATATTTTTTGGTCTCTTATCGTTAGAGAAGTGAATCCTCTAGGTGTGAGTTGAAACACCCCTGCAATTCCAAAAGTCCTGGAGACGGTGAGTTATTTATTTTTGGTCTCTTATGGTAATAAAAGCGAATCCTCCAGGTGTGCGTTGAAACAGCCCTGCAATTGGAAAGTCCTAGAGTGGATGAATTCTCCAGGTGTGCGTTGGAACACCCCTGCAATTTTAAATTCCTGGAGATGCTGAGGCATATGTTTATAGTCTCCTATCGTTAGACAAGTGAACCGTCTAGGTGTGCGTTGGAACATCACTGCAGATCGAAAGTCCTGGAATCGGTGAGTAATATTTTTTCATTCACTTTCTCTCCTGGTGGTGAGTCGGTGATTTCTCCAGGTGTGCGTGGAAACAACTTTGCAATTTCAAAATCCTGGAGGTAGGAGGCGGGGCGATTGTGTATTACGGACCGCACAGCTCCCGGAACGGGAGTTGGGTCGGGGGATAGTGTAAGACGCGGGTACTGGGGTTATGGGAGTATAAACCCACGCGCTGGGACTGGGAAGCTTCCACTGCGCTGACATAATAACGGACGCAACGGTACGAGGGGACGGCGTATTACCTAATGGGACGGTTAGACAGGGTGGTTGACGGGATTTTTATAACAGTCAGAGACCTTTGAGACTGACACAGATGTCGATTGAGAGGTTTAATTACGGGCCCCCTAAACTGGTGGCTATGTGAACGCGGCACCCGGGAGTTCCATGGTGGCGCCTTAGTCTATCTACGAATTCGGCGCTGTCAAAGGAACTACTCCTTGATTGCGTGACGTTAGAGAGGTCAAAAGATCTACATGTCCTGGACTGCGCTCCATCACAAGGGGCAGAGATTTTGGAGAAGCTGGCGGCGACGCTCAGTGACCCTTCAGTGATGGTTAGGACCCTGGAGTCCTTGTGTGATCACCCGCGGAGTGTAGCTCGGCAGCGGGTTGAGCTGGGAGAAACACTTAGGGAGGGGGGTGGCATTCGTGCCCCATGGAAATCTCACTTTCTCGTTACTTTCCATCCACTCTGGGAGAGGGAGAAATGGGGGGAGGAGAGTATTGGGCCAGTGAGCGGAACCGAAGGGGGTCCCTCTTTGTCCTCTGTGAGCCTCGTGGGCGTGGCTCACCCAGCACAGGAATGTGCCGCCTTGACGGCGCTGGCTGCGGCCCTCTCATTTCAGCCTGAAGCGGACGTAGGCACGGTCACGCCAGCGCTGGTTGCGCTGGTCCTCAGGACCGAGGACTCTAACACAGGGGAAGTGATAAGGTCCATTCAGGATCTCATTGAACAGAACAATACGGCTAAGGAAGGGAAGAAGAAATTGTCAGCGCTGAGAAAGGCGATTGCGGACTGGAGGGTAAAGGGGTGGTTCCCAGAGGATAGCAGGGGTTTTCTGACAGAGTCTGAGCTAGAAGTATTACGGACTAGAGTCAATGACGAGGTTGCTGCTAATGCGAGAGCAGTGCAGAAAAGACTTTTCAGGAAGGACGAGGCATTAAGGAGGAATGCTAATACCGCTGTGTACTTCAAGGGATTCCTAACCAGATTCGGGCACAGGATTCTGAAGTCGGGAGTGGAGAGGGGGAGTCACTTGGGCTGGGAGTTGGTCCATACCCAGCCTTATCATCCGGCCCCATCCACATGTATGACACCAAACCTGGGGGCAGACGGGGGAAAACCTGGGGTGGTGACGCCGGGGAAGCTAGTAGCACCGCCGCCGTACTCAACGTCGCCCACGGCCCCCCCCCCGAGCTCGAGGGGAGTACGACGGTGCAGGCGCCAGTTGTTGAGATAATAGGGGGAAGGGTGGAAATTGATGATCCCGGTAGGGAGCTGGTAGCAGACCAGCTCAATACCCAAAGAGACCAAATTGACAAGTTGCAGGCAGCAGTGAATGATTTGTGGAGGAGGCGTTTGGATGATGATGTGGCAGCGTTGCGAGACAAACTGGCAGAGAAGGGAGGTAAATTGGATGAGGAGTTGCAAGCGAGAGATGATGCCTCATGTAGTGAGACTATCCGGGCTCCTCTGCCAGACAAGATGGGGGGGCGACATACGAGGTTGTCTCATGCAGGGGCATGAGGGCAAACTACACTAGTTCAGCCAATAAGGGGGCGTATGACGTTAAAATCAAGAAAGAGACTGGATGGGAGTGGGACTGTGGGTACACCCAGCCAGCCATGCCCCTGCTCGCCACGAGCCGAGGGGGCACTAAACACGTTCCGTGGGCTAGGACGGATCTGGAGGCGCTAGTGAAAAAAACCTCCCCCGATAGATAATGGCGCCTCTGCGTGGATAAAGGTGTTCGAATTGGAGACTTGTCATGAGAAATTGGCACTAGCCGACTTCCGGACTATCATGGTGCGCATACGGGCTACAGAAGCCCTAACGAGAGCACAGAAAGCCGCCAAATGCGGGAGCTTGTGTGATACCACGCCGTTTGACCCTTACAGGAATAGGATTTATGAATCACTACGAGAAACCTATCCTACAAGGTTTTCCCTGGACGCACTCTCCAGTTTAGACCTCAAGGATAGTGAGGACACTCATGAGTACATAAAACGAACCTGGGACTTGTGGGAAGAGGGGACGGGAGAAAGGCCTGACAGCTCCACACTGGCCACTGCTCATTTTCGGAGGGGGGTGCTAAATGGGTTGCCCCAGCCCTTGAGGGGGAAGGTGCAAGACCATATGGCGGACTTTGATTCCCTGCCATCTGACCAGTGGACAAAACAACTAGCACACCACATCAGACGCTATAGAGCGTCTGAGAAGATGAAGGCGGAGGCTTCGTCCTCTAAAACATCGGCGTAGGCGATAGAGCAGTTAGGCAAGGTAGTCGAGCAGGTTACCGCGCAGACTACGGCGCAAGTGGAACAGTTTGGTAAGATTCTGGAACAGGTAGCGGCGAAATCTACAGCGCATGAGTTGGTCAAAACGGAGGTGATGCTGCAAATGTATGCAATGGCACCAGGTAGAAAAGGGGATCGAAACGCTGCCCCGAGATACCCTCGACCATACTACGGGCAAGGCCCCCGGGCATGCTGGGTCTGTGGGGAAGTTGGGCATTTCGCTAGGGACTGCCCAGATGCCGGGTGGGAAGAACAGGGGTCCAGAAATGGATATGGAAAAGCTGGCCGTGTGAGACCGTGGGAAGGGAGAGATGACAGGACAGGCCGCAGGGTAGGGATTTTGTCGGAAGAAGGGGACAGCAGAACCAGGGGGGCGAAAAGGAGGGTGGAGGTCGGTGGGCGATCCAGTGCAGGGATTCGTAGACGGGATGTGCCCGGGGTCGGAGGAAGACTGGGGGGAGGATTCCCCAAACCAGTATTGACGGGGCCCTGAGGAGTCCTGCAGTCTCCAGGGAGTTGAGATTATACCATCTCATATGCCCCCCATGATTCGAGTGCGACTCTGTGGTGAGGAGCGCTTGTTCATGGCAGACACAGGGGCATTTGCGTCAACTATTTCTAGGCTCCCCAAGAATCTTGCCTTGTCTGAGAAAAGTTTGGAGACTGTGGGCTTCTCAGGGAAAGTTGAGAGACAAGTTTACACGAGGCCCATAATGATTACGATAGGTGATCAGACCATAACTATTCCGTTACTTTATGCTCCACGTTGTCCAGTAAATCTATTGGCCAGAGATGCCCTCACCCGCCTGGGTGCCCGCATACATTGCTCTGAAGAGGGACTCCGTTTGCTTTGGCCGGGGGACGCCTCCCCCAAGGGGGGCCAGTTTGTTTTTAACCCAACTCATACAGAGACAGGTACGCAGGAGGTGGAGGTTTATTGGATTAGACTGCTGTACCCCCTTCCGGATCAAGGCATACGGGCTGAATTCGAGGACTGGCTACCCAAAATCCCCGATTCACAGACTTATCGCCCCCCATGGGACCCCTGGCATGTGACCCTTAATTACGCCCCAGTACAGGACCAGGTTTACAACGACAGGTACATGGCCCACGTGAATGACACTAACACCACAATAGAAATCGTGGGGCTGGTAGCGGGTCGGGAAGGCATTGCGGGAGTTGTCCGTTTGTCTAGTGAGCAGGAGGAGTGGTTCTGTTTGGGTGAGGAGATAGCCCCGCACATTACACTGGCCATTGCCCCTGGGAGCGAGGCTCGAAACCTGGGTCCCATGGTAAGGGAGGCCATGCGGTGTGATTATGTTCCGGTTGGAGAGGGGGATGGAACGGAGGTCTCCTTGGATGGACGCTTTCAGAGAAAAACCATCAGAGTAACAGAAGTGGCGAGGTATGAGAAATCGGAACTAGAGAGAACGGTCTTGCTAGATACGGCTGACCATGGTGACGCAGCTAATCTGGTGGGGGGGGTCAATCCCAAGCTTTGGACAACACACCCCTTTGACACGGGTAAACTGAACGGGGTGGTGGAACTGTCGCTGAAACCCGGTAGTAGCGGAAGTATCTGGGTGCCGCAATACCCACTGTCAGATGAACAAATTGAAGGTATTAGACCGACGGTGGAAGGATTACTGCAGGTGGGGGTATTGAGGAAGATCCATGGGGGAGGGTGGAATACGCCCATACTCCCAGTCCCCAAGGGGATGGGGAAGGGGTGGCGCATGGTCCACGACCTACGGCGCATTAATGAGGCAACGGAAACCCTTAACTTGAAAGTACCGGACCCATATGTAGCTCTACAGGCACTGAGCCCTGATCTACAGTTTTACTCCGTCATAGACTTGGCGAACGCTTTTTTCTGTCTACCACTCCATCCGGACTGTCAACCATGGTTTGCTTTTACATACGAAGGACAAAGGTACACTTACAATCATATGCCGCAGGGGTACAAGGACTCGCCTGGACTGTTTAGCGCGGAACTCCTCCCAATTCTGGAGACTGTTAGGCTACCCCAAGCCACTGTCATTGTGCAGTATGTAGACGACCTACTCGTGGGAAGTGTAACCGATGAACAGAATTTGGAGACAGTGCAAGACCTCCTGGGGGTGTTGGTGCAGGCAGGGTTTAAGGTGAAGAAGGAAAAATGCCAAATAGCAAGGAGATCGGTTACTTTTATGGGGAGGATAATAGGGAAAGGCGGGACAACGCTGTCCCATGCCCATCGGGAAGCCATCCTGTCCTACGGGACCCCGATCACTGTACAGGACATGATGGCGTTCCTCGGGTTGTGCGGTTATTCCCGTACTTACATCCCCGACTTCGTTGGGCTTACTGGGCCCCTTAGAGAGATGATAACGGAAGTGGGGGCCAAGAAGCTAAGGAGTCCTCTTAGTTGGTCCATGGACCGTGAGAAAGCGTTCAGAGAGGTCAAACAGGCATTGGGTGAGGCGGCAAGTTTAGCACACTCTGATTACAACAAAGAGTTTCATCTAGACATCGCCGAGAAAGATGGCGTGAGTAATGCTGTTCTGTACCAAAAGGACAGAGGAGGGAGGAAAGTCCTTTGTTACTATAGTTGCAAATTGGATCCTATCGAGAGGGAGCTCCCGGGGTGCGCGCGCTTTGCCGCAGCGGTAGCCAAAGCAGTCAGGAATACCGCACAGCTTGTATTGTGTCACCCTCTGAGCATTCACACAGACTACAGCGTCAGTGCCTTCATTGCCTCGAACTCGTTTAGTTTCTCTACCTGTCGCCAAGTAAAGATTGAGACCTCCCTCCTGGCCCCGCACATATCGTTCCGTCCACTTAAAGGGGAGGGCAGGAATATGGCAGCAGTGGTAAACGGTGGCCTCCTCCCTCCTCACGATTGCGTAGCACGAGTGGCGGAGGAAAAGAGGCTGCGGAGGGGACTCCACACTGAGCCGATCCCTGAACCTGAATGGTCATTGTTCACTGATGGGAGTAGTAACCGCGGGGTAGACGGAACCGTTCAGGCTTCTTACGCAGTAGTCCGGGCGGAGGGAGGTGGCTATGTGACTGTGGAGGCGGGGGAATTATGCCAGCCGGCATCGGCCCAGCTAGCAGAGATTGCGGGGTTAACTAGAACACTAGAACTAAGTGCCAGGTTGAGAGCAAACATTTACACCGATTCTGGGTATGCTTGGAGTGCGGTGCATGTTGAAGGCATGTCCTGGGTGCGTAGGGGTTTCCAGACCACGGCAGGGAAGCCAGTAAAACATGAGGCTAGCCTGCGACGGCTCCTCAGGGCCGTGCACATGCCAAAGGAGGTAGCAGTGGTCAAGGTCCAGGGACACTCAGGGCCAGACACTGAGGAAGGGAGGGGCAATTCGGCAGCGGACGAGGCAGCGAAGAGGGTCATCCAGGCGGTGAACCTCAGGTCTGGTAAGGACACACAGGGGGAGACGCAGGAGATGTCAGCGGAAGGTGGGGAAGTCGAGCACACCTCGCTGTCCGGCGATAGGCGCGACGTAGGTGGCCCAGTCAGTCGGGACGATGCCGTCATGCACCTTATAGAACTGCAGAGTTGGGCAAGTGAGGCGGAGAAAAGAGAATGGGAGACGGGTGGGGCTGTAGCACAGACGGTTAAAGTAGGGGAGAAACGGTATCAACTTTGGAGATCAGCTGCGGGGGAGGTGGTAGCGCCCCGCTCCCTCTTGCCAGCGCTGTTCGCTGAACTGCACGGGCCTACACATGTTGGGGTTCAGACGATCCTGAAAGCTGTCCGAGATCATTGGTGGGCCCCGAAGCTGCGGGGACGACTGGAAAACATGAGGGCAGAGTGTAAGATCTGTAATGAACATAATGCGAGGAGGACCTTACCTCACCCCATCCTTGTTTTCCCAACTCCTTTCGGTCCATGGCAGGAAATCTGTATGGATTTCACGGACATGGGGGCTAAGTGACGCACGACTGAACATTATAGGTTTCTACTGGTTATCGTGGATCGATTTTCAAGGTGGGTAGAAGCCACGCCAACCAAAAAGGAGGATGGGGAGGTCGTGGCCAACTGGTTATGTAACGAATTGATTCCCAGGCATGGGGTTCCCCGAGTCATTTGTATGGATAATGGAACTCACTTTAAAAATGAACACCTGGCCCGGGTGGAGACGGCCCTAGGTATAAACCACAGGTTCGGTAGCGTATATCACCCCGAGAGTCAGGGGCTTGTGGAAAGAGCAAACAGAACTCTGAAAGATAAAATAGCAAAAGTTCTGGCTGGGACCTATATGACCTGGGTGCAGGCGCTGCCACTGTCCCTAATGTCCATGCGCCAAGAGAAGTGCGGGGACACTTTCCTTTCCCCTCATGAGATATTGACTGGTCGACCCATGCCAGGACCCCGCTTATCACCCCGGTGGGAGAACACATGGGACTTCATGAATCAGGACATGGTCCAGTACATGCGGGTCTTACACGGGATGGTTAAGCTAGTCAGGCAACAGGTGCTCAATGCCCGGGAAGGGGTGGTCGGATCAACGGTGCCACTAACGCTAGGAGAGGAAGTTTACCTACGACACCCAGGCAGGACTTCTTGGAGTGAGCAGAGGTGGCAAGGGCCATTCCGAGTCACCGAAGTGGCCAACAATACCCTGAGGGTGGACAGGGAGGGGGACAATAACTGGCACCATTTTTCGCATTGTTCCAGATCTCCAAATGGACTATCACTGGCGGAGGGCACTCCCGGAGAGGAGACGGAGAGTGGTGCTGATGATCTCTGAACCAAGGTGGACTGGCCAGCTCCTCATAGGGTTGGGTCTGTGCTTAGCGGTACGACCCTCCATGCAGGTAACAAAGGATCCGTGTGGGGCAAAGGTAATATTGGATGCAGACCCAGGAATAAAGCAGACCTTCCAGTTCGACCTCTGTGATGTGATAGACTGTGGTGGGGGGGCCGAGGAGGCATGGACAGGCTATGACGTGTATATGTGCCCCTGCTCATGTCACCCGGCTCCCTCTGATACATGTGCGGGATATCCACAAAACCTGGGCCATGTAGGGGAGGGCCACCCGTGTTATACTTGGGATGACGTCTGGTGGGGGAAAACACATACCAGCACACCGAAACAAACGGAGTATCGGGGTTTCCAACGCAAGCTATCCTTGGGGAGGGGGCAAATTTCGGCAGCACAAAGGGGGAAGAACCCCTTGGTCCTCCGGACAGAAGCCGGGCTCTCCAATCCCCTATATATGACCGGGTGGTCTAGTAAAACCTGCAGGTATTGGGATGGTCAGAAGCTCACGACCATGTACTGGGACCCAGAAAGGACCAAGGTACTGTATCTAGCTATAGGGGTCGCCATCTCCGGAAAGGACCCAGTAGGGTACATAAGAATCAATCTGGGAAGCAGCAATGCAGCCCGACCACGGGCCAACCCAGATACTGTCCAAATCTTTGAAACAGATAAGCTAATAGACCCCCGGAGTCGGCTGGCTCTTGCTACAGGGTACACGGAGGCGAACGCCTGGATTGACAGGATCATCCAGTTTTCGCAGCAGGCAGAGCAAGAAAACTGTTGGGTGTGTGTGAAAGGGAGACCGGGACTAATCATGAGCAGGACCCCGTTCGAGGAAGGGCACATGGATTGTGCTGTTGATTTAATGTCCAGGACCAACCCCACAGTGAAATGCAGATCCTGGGAACAGTATTTTCCAATGGCCCCGCTGACTGTTACCCCACCCGACTTTGTTGTCCTCCCATTAGCAAACTACACTTGCTTCACCAACCCCCGGTCACTCGTCCAGGGATACAGGGTTGGTTGGGTGGATGTATCTAGTTGTAACAGGAGCTGGGAGCTTACCAAAGACGGGGCTGCCAAGTTGACCGTGAGTCGAGCGGACTTGTGGTGGTATTGTGGGGGTAAGACCCTGTACAATTGGCTTCCTCTGAATTGGGAAGGGAGGTGCGTCCTCGTGACCCTGAATGCTCAGCTTTTCTTGTCACCAAGAGCCCCTGGGGATTACACTCTCCGCAAACCACCCCAGGGACTTGATGCCCACGTTCGGTATAAATGAGCCGTAAGTGGTCCCAGTACATGGATTAATCTAGCTTCGGGGAGAGTGGATTTTAAAAATCCACATGGGGTCTGGATCGACGCCATCGGTCAGGCTAGGAACATTCCCGACGAATATAAACTGGCTGATGAAATAGCTTCCGGGTTTGAGAGCTTCCCCCTATTCGCAGCCATCTTCCCTATCACGACTAATAAAAATGTTAACAGAATCAATCTCATCCATTACAATGTTCAGAGGCTGGCCAACTTGACTGTGGATGCGGTGGATGCGATCCACGAACAGCTCGCTCAGACCTCGCTGATGGCCTTACAGAATAGGCAGGCCTTGGATATGCTCTTAGCAGAGAAAGGAGGGGTCTGCGCTATGTTTGGTGAAATGTGTTGTACTTCAATAGCAAACAATACGGGCCCAGATGGGAAACTCACTAAAACACTAAGGAAACTGCGTGCTCTGGCCGCTGAACTAAAGCTGCAGTCTGGGGTCAGTAATCCTGTAAGAGATTGGTTGAGTAAAACATTCGGAAAGTGGGGAAGTATGTTGGGATAGTTAGCCCTGGGGCTGACCATTTCTGTTGCTATTTTTATTATTTGTGGTTGCTGTTGTATCCCCTGTCTCAGGACCCTTATGACCTGAACTATCGACCGAGCCCTTACAGACAAGGACGACCACCCCTCTTCGCCCCCACCTTATCAAGCCGTGCAGCAGGGATGCGCGGGCGCTCCCTATGCGACAATGAGCATGATTGGATTGGAGATGGAGGGGGACCACCCGCCCCCATGTTACGACTTTTGAGTGTTTATGTCTGTTACGTTTATTTCACTGTTTCTCCTGCCTTAACGATTGTATGCGAGCTGGAGAGGCGCATAGAGTAGGGATTTTGCAGCGCGGAATGCTTTGTGTACTTGTATGCTGCTTAGGGACTCCTTTCCCTTATAACTGTGTCTCCATAGGGTCAGACAAGCCGGGTAACGCCAAGTGGTCGGTCTTGCAAATGAGTGACGGAGGGGCACTCACCGACCCGCCTGGCCCTGACTGCTGCGCGCGTTTGCTGTATTTGTGGCCTCCCTGAGGCCAAGAGGGGGAATGTTAGGTAGAAGTAGCACTCAGGCAAATGTGAGATGGAAGTAACACTAAATGTTGGATAGAAGCAGTAACACTAGAATGTTAGGTAGATGTAGCACTCAGACAAATGTGAGATAGAAGTAACACTAAAATGTTAGATAGAAGTAGCTCTCAGGCTGATGTGGCCAGGGGGCCCCAGAGGGGAAAAAACAGACACGAGGTCTGAGGAAGATAATTGAACCAGTGGAAAAGTACTGAAAGAGCAGTAAAACTTGAAAAAACAGAACAAAGGGGCCATCTGGTACATAGCAAGTTGAGCTAACTGATAGCCGAATAAGGCATGTTAGAACACTGATAAGAGACTGGGGCCAATGGCAAACTATAGAACCGACCATGACCAAATAAGGGAACGGTGCAGGAATAAGGGGGGTATAAGAATAGACAACTTAGAACAAAGGATTAGAACGCGCCTTCTCCAGCAAGCCTGATACCTTGCTGTAACTCGATTCTCTCTCGAATAAAGCAGTCTGTTTCTTAGATTCTGACCCGGTGTCTCATTCCTCCGAAACGAACACGGGAACGGTAGAACCGTCCTAACAGGGCCGATCTCATCTTTGTCTACCAGTATTCTCAAATTTTCCAAATTGTGGCCACTATTCACAAAGAAATCCTCCACTGCAACTCCTACCACCTGCTGGCTCATTCCCCAATACCAGGTCCAATATGGCCCCTTCCCATGGTTGGACTATTGATAAACTACTCTAGAAAACTTTCCTGGACGCTCCTTATATATTCTGCCCCATTCAGACCTCTGGCACAAAGTGCATCCCAGTCAATGTTGGGAAAATTTAATCTCCCATCACCACCACACTGTTGCCTCTTTGTCTTTACATATCTGTTTACCGATTTGCTCTTCTGCCTTAAACTCACTGTGGGGCAGGCCTGTAATACAGCCCCAACAATGTAACTGCACCCTTGTTATTTTTCAGCTATCCATAATATCTCACTGCTCAGGCCTCTAGATTGTCCGCCTTTAGCACAACTCTGATATTATCCCAGACCAGCAATGCAACTCCTCCCCCTCTTTTACTTCCCTCCCTGTCCTGTCTGAAGCATCTATATCCTGGAACATTTAGTTGACAATCATGCCCTTACTTCAACCAAGTCTCTGAGATCGCAATAAAGTCATACTTCCAGGCATCAATCCAAGCCCTAAGTTTATCTGCCTTACCCATTATACACCTTGCATTAATATGTATGAACTTCACACGCCAGTTCTTTTGCTTTCATCCGCTCTCTGCCTACTCTTCCCCTTGGTAATGTTCACTTCATGAGCCTTACAGTCTCCAGATTCTACCTCACGGTCTACTTGTCTTCTCTTCTGGTTCCCATTTCCTTGCCACATTAGTTTAAAACCTCTTCAACAGCAGTTGCCAACACACCCCAAGGATATTATTTCCAGTCTTGTTCAGGTATGGACCATCCAGTTTATACTAATCCCACCTTCTCTTGAACCGATCCCAATGTCCCACAAATCCGAACCCCTCCCTCAAGCCATGTGTTCATCCTGCCTATTCTTTCATTTCTACCCAGCCTCGCACACGGCACTGGTAGCAATCCTGAGATCACTGCCTTTGCGGTCCTCCTCCTTAACTGCTCTCCTAGCATGCTGAATTCTGCTTTCAGGACCTCATCTCATTTTGTACTCATATTGTTGGCGCCTCTATGCACGACAACTGGCTGTTCACTCTCCCGTTTCAGAATGCTCTGCAGCCGATTGGTGACATCTCTAACTCGAGCACTTGGGAGGCAACACACCATCCGGGAGTCTCTTTTTCAGACACAGAACCACCTATTTGCTCCCTTTACAATAGATTCCCCTGTGACTATGACCCTATGAGTCTTTTTCCCACCCTTCTGAACCGCAGTGCACACCATGGTGCCATGATCCTGGCAACTGCTCTCCTCCTCTGGTGAGCCATCTCACCCAGCAGGGTCCAAAATGTAACTGGAATCATATATTGAAATTATGTATTGAATTATATGTTCAATATATAATTTCAATCACATCACACTGTAAACTTTTGCACTAAATTCTGTGTCTTACGATCTTCTACTCAGCAACCACCTCATGAAGGAGCAGCACTCAGAAAGCTGGTGCTTCCAAATAAATCAGTTGGACTACAACCTGATGTTGTGTGATATTTAACTTCATTGGGCAGCTCCAATATACTGGGAACACGTCTGGTGCCCTTACATCGCAACAATATTTAGTGAGTTACGGAGATCAGAACTGCACACCATACTCCAGGCACTGCCTAACCAAGGTACTATACAATTGAAACAAGACTTCAATCATCCTGTACACTGCTCTTCTATCAGTGAAACTTAATGGGAATATTGCCTTTTACTGAAAAAGGAGTGCAGCACAGGATTCATTAACTTTCATTAAGGTTCCATTCGCTTTCCGATAGCTTTCTGCATTTGCATATTATCTTTCAGTGACTGATGATCAAGAATACCTGGATCCTTTCTTACTGTTACAATTTCTAGCTGCTTACCATTTGGAAAATATTCTGTTGATTTGGTTCTCCTCCCAAATTGGATAACCACAAATGTTTACATATTACAATCTCTCTGTCGTTTTCTTGCCTGTTCATTAAGCTTCTCCAAATCCTTCTGAAGCCACTTCAGATTTTCCTCACAACATACATTGCTCCTTCGTTTTGTATTATCCGCAAATTTGGAAATTTTACATTTGGTACCTACCTCTAAATCTTAAGGTATATGGTGAACACCTGGAGCCCAAGTGCTAATGGCAGCCAGACCCTTTTTTCCTATTCCTTGTTTTCTATCTGTTAAATGATCATTAATCCATGCCAGTACATTCTTTCCTTTCCTGTGTACTTAAATTATTCTTGTGGGAGATTTATTCAAAAGACTTCTGAAAGTCTGTATATGCTCCATCCATTGGCTCTCCTTAATCAATTATAGTTCCATCAGCCAGCTCTTATGACACAGAGGTAATGTACCTACTTCTGAACTTAGAGGATAGGGTTGAATTTGCACCTTCTCCTGAGGTATGTAATGATACCTCTGAACAGGTTGATCAGAAAAGATTGACAGCAATCAAATTTATTTTCAAATCACTCATGTCTATCTTGTACTTAAATATGTGTAACTGGCTAAAAGCGAAGACATTTGGATTCCAAAGACTATATACTGGACGAAAAAGAGATTTAATGCAATTCTGGCTGGCAAAGTCAGTCAATCTGGATTCAAAAATGTTTCACTTTTCCATGTTGTGTAGAATTACTCACAAAATACAGCACAGCAACACCCTCTGGGGACAATGGGGAAGGATAATGTTGATCTTGAGTGCCCCACTACCTGCACTGGGAGAGTTTAATAAAACTCACAATGCTATCAAAGTAGGATTGTCCCAACAGCAGGGGAAGAGGGACAGAGACTGATGTCTTCACAGCAGGGTGAGTGAGGAACATGAGAGGGAGAGAAGGTCAGTACAAGCTCCTCTTCTCCATTGTCTTTAAAGGAGAGTCCTGGGAAATTGTAGGAATTGGGTGGATGCAGAGATTCTGATCATATGCTCATTTGAGACATGCACAAGCTCACATTCAACAGGATTCACTGGACAATACCTTGGAGCTGAAACTTATTATTTTACTAACCTCATTTTGACAAGGTTCCATAGGCCAATTGTAGATCGATTTCAACTTAGCACTTCTTTTCTTTCATTCAAAGATGTACGTTTGACAGGGTGAGTGTGTGAAGAGGGAATGTGTGCTGTAACTGCCCCAATCATTATATAATTCTGTTTGAATAGTGACAGAAAGCCTCTGTTGCCTGATATGTCCCTTGAGAACTGGTTTACTTCAGCGATGGATGCAGTGTGTCTTACACAAACTGCAAGTTTTAATTTAAAATATATCAGGGCATTACAAAATGAACAGCCATTAACTAGAAGCCGTGACTGGGCACTAGTTATGAGTCAGCTCTGCCAGGTCGAAATTCTCCACCTCCTCAAGTGAGCTTGCCCGTTGGGGTGCAGGATTAGTTCATTCATCCTGCAGGTTAGAAAAACAGAAACTCTCAGATGTTTTATAAACTATCTTGGCTAATGGGCCGAAGCTGGATAAAAGGCTTAAACAGTTGTAAGATTGGGCAAACTCTCTGAATGCAATTAGAAGTGCTTGGCATGCATTGTTTTCTCCAAAAACAATTTGTGGCATGGTGGCACAGTGGTTAGCACTGCTGCCTCTCAGCGCCTGAGACCCGGGTTCAATTTCCGCCTCAGGCGACAGACTGTGTGGATTTTGCACGTTCTCCCGTGTCTGCGTGGGTTTTCTCCGGGTGCTCCGGTTTCCTCCCACAGTCCAAAGATGTGCGAGTCAGGTGAATTGGCCAAGCTAAATTGTCCATAGTGTTAGGTAAGGGGTAAATGTAGGGGTATGGGTGGGTTGCGCTTCGGCGGGTCGGTGTGGACTTGTTGGGCCGAAGGGCCTGTTTCCACACTGTAAGAAGTCTAATCATTTTGATTTAACACTCTCTCTTTCCCTCTACCATTTCATTTTGATATTTTTGATTTGCTTCTGGTGTGTAGTGCTTGTTAAATGTTTGATTTGTGACGTGGGTGATTTGATGGCTGTGGAATTCAAAGAAAACTGGGTAAAATCTTACTGATATGAATGTTCCAGTCTCACATAATGACATGAAATTGAAACTGCAAATATATGACTGAGACAGTTATGTGCTGCTTGCAATGAAAGACAGGTCATTGGTTTCTTCACTCAACGCATGTGTAGTGTTAGGATCACAACACCCTATTTTCTGATATAGGGAGCAAGAGAGTGCAGCTCTGATGGAGGGATAAAAGAACATGGTCATCCTCAACCATACTCAGTGTTCACAGGTCGAGTCGTATCTCTGTTTAAGATCTTACGTGGTCAGGCAATGAATATGACCACATTATCAAGATCTATATGGGAAGGTTCAAAGAACATTGGAGAACTTTGGGATTCAGCAGTTTTAGTTGCATAACAAACAAGAACCTATTGACAATGGCTCCAGCCACTATTATCAATTAGCTGATGCTTTTAACGAGTTTGACTCTGAGATTGAGAGTAATGACACAAAGCCATTTTCTCTTCTAAGTGGTTTAATTCTCAAGATTCGAAGAGGGTCTCCACTTGCTGTTGTTCCAGCAGCTGTGCTGCAGCAGAGATGTTTTCAAAATGTCAATAATAAAATTATGTAGATTACATCTTTGAGCCGATATATTGTTCTACACACATGGAATGAGAGACTCTGATTTCAAAGCAAAAATGTAGATTTTATGATTTCAGACTCATGATAAGAACCTTCACCTTGAAGCAGCTAATTTTCAGAATCAGGACTGAGAGGTCAGCAGATCGTCTGGGATTTTCCAACTCATGATGACTGAGAATCTCTGCAGTTTGATCTTCTGGTTCTCAAATTGCTACAGTGAGCATTGATTCTGAGAACAACTTCTTAAACTGTTGACAACAATAAATAATTTTTGTAGTGTCCATGTTGAGGGTATCTAGAAAGCAATGGAAAAAATAATTTAATAAAAACATCCTTTTACACAGAGGATGGTTGATGTGTGGAATGAACTTCCAGAGGAAGTGGCGAATGCGGCTACAGTTACAGCATCTAAAATAAATTTGGATAAGTACATGATAAAGAAATGTTTGGGGGAGGCAAACGGCCAAGCACAGACAAGTGGGACCCGTTTATGGTTGGGATTATGGTCGCCATGGACTGGTGAAACATAAGAGCCTGTTTCTGTGCTGTATGACTCTATGACTCAAAATAACCTTGGGAACATAGATACATTTCTTTTTTTCTTTATTTTGGTGATTTATGTATTGCCTTGTCCCCAAACTGGCATGTGTGGTTTTATGCCCAACTCAAGATCTGGATACATCTTGGTGAGGTTGTCAGTGAACAGGAAATTTTGACCAGAAATATACAGATCATAACATCAAGGAACATTGCATAATCGTGCTCCCTATTCTGCGACTTCCCAGCGCAGCTGTGGGCCTGATAATCCCCTTGGCATTCAATGATCTAAACCCTGGGAGTAACCATGGTCAGACTATCATCCTTTCCCTTTACGCGTTCCCAAAGTGCTGGATACAAAATTCTGCTGATGCGTGTCAGGGTCCCTTGCTTGATTTCTGTGCAGGTCCATGATCAATCCGCTGCAACTCCCTGGACTCGTTACTCTACAACTGCAGGCCTATTCACTGGAATGGGCAAATTATACAGACCACGTGACTGCCCTAAGCACTAAATGATTGACCATGTTTTTGAAGTATAAAAAAATTAAAAACTGAGAGCCTGCTCTACCATTCAACATGATCATGGCTGATCCCTTATCTCAATGTCAGCCTCAAGTCCCTTCGCTGTGCTGCCACTGCAGAACCCTGTCGCCATTCTTCGGGGTCATCTTGTGTCGACCTCCACTGACATGAAATTGTGCTAGACCGGTCTTAGCAATGCAAGCCGCACTGAAGCTGCTAGGTCCTGCTGTGGGCAATGGGCCTAAACTTGCCTCCCTCCATCACCATTGGAAACTCAACTTTGCCTCCTTCTGCTGCCAGGAACAAACCTTGTCTCCGACGTTCTGGATGCCTTGATGCCATCTGAGCTGGGGGCTGATATACCGCTGCCCCAAAACCAAAACCACTTGAAAGCTGGCAGTGCATCAAGTGACTCAGAATGTTGAGAATGACCACAGATTCTTCAGCTTCTCCCAAGGACTGAAGAGATTGTTCCTCATATCAGTCTGGAGCTACAGCACTGAATGTTATCCATTCTCCAAATTTAGTTGGATATATCTCTTGACTATAAGAGATCCAAGTGGATAAGTAAGTATGGCCAAACCGCTCAACGGTGTGTGACCAGTTCTCCGTAATTGCCAGTGTTGGAAACCCGTGACAGATAAATGTTGAGGTCACAGTGTGCAATTCTACAAGGATTCATAGTTCCTTGAAAATGGAGTCACAGGTAGACAGGACAGTGAAAAAGTCATTTGATACGCTTGCCTTTATTGGTCAGTGCATTGAGTATAGGAGTTGAAAAGTCGTGTTGCAGCTGCACAGGACATTGGTTAGGTCGCTTTTGCAATACTGCTTTCAATTCTGGTCTCCCTTCTATAGGAAAGATGATGTGAAACATGAAAAGGTTCAGAAAAGATTTACAAGGATGTTGCCAGGGTTGGTGGTTTCAGCTGGAGGAAGAGTTTGAACAGGCTCAGGTCACTTTCCCAGGAGCATCCAAGGCTGTGGTGTGATCTGCTCAAAGTTTATAAAATCATGAGTTGGAATGGATAATGTGAACGGCCAGGGTTTTTTTCCCAGGTTAGTGGAGTCCAAAACTAGAGGGCATAGGTTTAGGTTGAGAGGGCAAAGATTTAAATGGAATCTACGTATGAAACAAGTTGCCCGAGAATATGTTGGAGGCTGATACAATTGCAACATTAAAAAGGTGTCTGGATGGTTACATGAATAGGAAGTGTTTGGAAGAATTTGGGTAAATACTGGCAAATAGGACCGGATTAATTTAAAATATCTCGTCAGCATGGATGTATTAAACTGAAGGATCTGTTTCCATGCTTTACAACACTATGACTCCATGACTTTATATCAGCTGCACACCACCCCAAACCCTGGACAGTTCTTTAATAATGAGATATCTCCAAAACACATCATATAGCAGTACTGATGATGTCAGGCCCTGACTGGAGTGCCAACATGCAAACAGACTTGGCACAGCAAGGATGCTGTGAATATTGGGTAGACGCTACGTGACCATGAAGAGAGCAAGTGAGTAGCGCTGAGATGCAACCTTTTCCAACCTGTGAGCTGGGTGCCTGTCTGTGAGGACAAAGTGTCTGCACTGCAACCTTTCAATGCTAGTTGCAAGTGCACCCTGGAATGCAAGTCTGGATTCCAGAGCTCCTTGCCAGTACATCAGAGAAGTGCCATGATGGTCATGTTGGGTTGGCAAATGTCAGATGCCAATATCTGTGGATGTGAGGTGTGTGCAGCTGGTGTCTATGCATTACGCCAACATGGAAATTCCTCACAGTTTGCGAAGGTCACCAGGAATCCAATCTAATTTCGATGTTGAGATTTCTTGATGTCTAGCTTGTTTGGCACATTTGGTAATGCAGGAAGCTGAATGTTAACAAGTTGATTTGTACTGTAAATAAGCTAGGATCCCACTTCATTGACAACTCACCACTACCTAGTAAGAAACTTTGCCACACCCAAAAAGATTCTGTAAGTTGCTCCTGATTTCAAGATAGTCCTTACCAGACTTCTTGCCAGATTGTTACTATGAATCCAAAATATAGCCCATTTTGACTCAGCAAAATTGCTGTTCCAGATATTGTTTTTATTCATCTCATTGAAATTCTAACAGGTATAGTGGGAGAATTTGAACTTGCCCTCAGGACATTCGTCTGGATCCTCTAAATTTTTCATCCATTGGCTTTAGTGTGATACCACCAGAGAACAAAGAAAGGTACAGCACTGGAACAGGTCCTTCAGCCCTCCAAGATTGTGCAGACACATGATGCATTTCTGAACTAAAAGACCTTTCCTCTTTATGGTCCATATCCCTCAATTCCCACCCAGTGCATATGTATGACTACACGTTGTGTCCAGTCCCACCACCACCTCTGGCAACACATTTGAGGCACTTACAACTCTCTGAGCTAAAATCATTCCTCTCACATCTCCTGCAAACTTGCTCCATTTTAAATTTAACCTATGTACCCTAGTTATACATATTTCTATTCTTGGAAAAAAGGCTCTGACTATCCATTCTATCCATTGCCTCAACCCAGGGAAAGGGCCACTTACCCTATCTATGCTCCTCATGATTTTATAACCCTCTATAAAGCCAACCGTCAGTCTCCAATACTCCAAGAAAAGCCACTCCAACCTATTCAGCCTCTCCCTATAGCTCAGACCCTCCACCCTTGCAATATCATGGTCAAGCTTTTCTGAATCCTTTCATGTTTCACCACATCCCTCCCTGAGGGATGGGAAGAACTCATAGCCATTTTAGCAGAGGACATGCGCAGATGGGGAGACCAGGCTCTGATTAGAGCAAAGCCAGCAAACCAATACGCTGCGTGGAGGGAATGGGAGTGTGAGACATGGTACAAACTGAAGAGCTGATGGCAGGCATCTCATATTACAAAGGGGACAAGATCTCCAGCATTTGAATCAAGTCTACTAACCAGATCAAATCAACATGAATAATTAGTAACCTGCGACTGAGATGCAGCATGTACCCAACCTGGTCAATCCTGACCTGGGACAGGACAAACAGAATAACTCTTATAGAATCAGGTCAAACATAGGCAAAGAAAATTCCTGCTGATGACCACTACACAACACTCCCTTACCTTGCCCTACTCAGGTGATGAATCAGTACTCCTCCATGTTGAACATTGCCGAAGGTTGCATTGATGCTGAAAGGTTACACAAATAATAGACTCATTGAATCAGACAGCAAGGAAACAGACCCTGTGCCCAAATTAAACTAGGCCCACTTGCTTGCATTATCTTGAAGGGGAACTTCAATGCCCATCACCACACATGATCTTGTGCCACCACTACAGTTTGAGCTGACTGAGTCCTAAATGGCTTAGATACTACATTGGGATTACAACAGGTGGTGAAGGGACAAAGAAGGATAAAGGTATTTGACGCTATCCTCACCAGTCAAATTGCTGCTGATCCATCTGTCCATTGCAGTCTCAGTACCTGTGACCATCAGACAGTAGTGTAGAGAAATTCCATCTTCACCCTAAGGATTCTTCCACCGTTTTGTGTGACACGAACATCATTCTGAATATCTTGGACAAATCTAGCAAGTGAACAGAATTGGTTCGACCACAACCTGTAACATGAAAATGAAACAAATAATTATACATGCTGGAAAGCTGAAACAAAGGCAGAGATTGCTGGAGAAACTCAGCAGGTCTGGCAGCATCCATGGAAAGAAAGCAGAATTAATGTTCTGTATCCAATGAGAGAAAGTCAGTTAGACAGAGAAAGGGAGGGATTCTGGTAAGCCAGGGAAAAAGAAAAGGTGATAATGGCATCTACGTGTAGGTGAAAAAAATGGGCTGTTTAAGAACTTTCCAAGTATTTGTCGACTAAACCTTTCCTCGCTCACTTTGAATTCGTGACTCCATGTAAATGAATCTCCCACTCTGGGAAAAAGCTTCTTGCAATTCTCTCTATCTATGCCTCTCATGATTTTGTAGGTGTCAATCAGGTTCCCTCTCATTCTCCATCGTTCTGATGAAAATAATCTTCATCTACAAAACCTCTCTTTGGAGCTCGTGCCCTCCAGACCAGGCAACATCCTGGTGAACCTTCTCTGCACCCTCTCCAATCTATTATATAGATCAACTGGGGAGATCAAACAGTCATCAATAGAGTTGTTGATCTGTTTGTTTTGGACATGATGGAATTAAGGAGTGGAATGAAAGTTTCAAAAATCACGAGAAATATTGACAAGGAAAACAAAGATGAGTAAATGAGCAAATCTGAAAACAAACAAGAAAAGCAGGCCAGAGAAAATGCTAAAGATCGCGTATGTCCAACAAGGTATGCTGAAGAAGTATCGATAAACAGTTCAGTGGAAGTTTGTGACAGAGACAAAGATATTTACAACAGTTGATAAACATAACTCCAAATTATACACTAGAATCATTCGAGTGTGAGTGGAGCAATTGACTCTAGTATCCTGTATCGAATCAGACAGGTTGAAGCTAATCACTGTGAGCTGCAATGAAGTGTCTGGTGGTCTTCCTGGGAAATGCCCTGGTGGAACCTGAAAGCTACAAATGTGTTCACAAATCTCTGCGGCCAAAAATTTATAATGGGTAGCATTTATTATCCTTTCTAATTGCCCAGAGAGTACTTCAAAGTTAATCATAGAGGCCAGGCTATTAGAAGCTGATGATTATCAACTTTGTGGACTTCAAGAAGGCAAAATGGCAGAATATCTCAGCAGCCACTCTGGTGCATTACAAGACAATATGTTGTTCCTTAGCAGAATGTTAACATCTTCAAAGCTTTATACTGTGACTCCAGCTGCTCTGACAAAACCAGCAAAGGCACCACAGACACCTTCAACACCATCACAGGAGTACAACAGGGCTGCATTCCTTTTCCTCTTTACTGATGATTTTATCATGAGGAATGCAATGGTGCATGCAGACTCTGTCATGCTGTGGCAACACCGTCAAGCAATAGACATGTGTTTCACAGATGTCATCACTCAACTGTCAGAAAATCACATTCGAGGTTCAAGACATGGCCCCAGCCAATAAAGAAGCAATGCCAAACTTGGTCAATGTATTAATTGCAAGAAAGCAAGACAGTGATGGCAACACTCTCATATCTCATCACTAAATGGTAACAGAATTACCTCCAATGCTATGGGCTCTTATTTATGACTTCAGCTTTTATGAGGTTCCTTATCATACTTCATCTGGAAGCGTCTGTTGGTGTCATTTTGTCTGCATGCCTTATAAGGTTTGCTTCCTACTCCCTTGAATAAATCCTTTCTGAACAACAGACAGTGCTTCCCCATTAACCCATTCCTTTCCCTCTCCAATTTCTCCAATCATAGACAACGTTTCCTCTATGCTGCTTAGCTAAATAATAATCTGCAAGTTTCCCAACTGGCTGTGTAAAAGCCAGCCACATTTACGTTGAACACGTAGTTGTGCTAAAGAATTTAATGTGCACATTTCAGTAAATTATCCACATATTGCAAAACATAATTGGAAGGGGACACTATTGGCAAATTGCAAAGGTAACAAAATATCCATACGCCCACACCAAATTTTGAAAACTTCTTTCAAGTAGCTGTATTATCTATTCTTAATGTTGATTAACATGTTTAACTTTTTGATCACCTTCCCCAAGTCTTGAGACTTGATGAAAAAGAGGTGCCATTTTATATGGCATGAAAAGAAGATGATGATTGGTTGTCCATCATTGACATGGAGATGCAACAAAACTGCACCAGAGATTGGCAATATCCATGGCGAATTTGTTCCATGAAAGAAGTGCAACATATGCATGAATTCCTTATGTTTACAGTTATATCCTGTGTGTCACAGAATGTATTGTCCACCAAGTGCAAATACATCGATGCAAGCTTGACTATCTTAAATTTGTGCAGATTAGAATGGTGCTGAAAATGCACAGCAGGTCAGGGAGCATCTGAGGAACAGGAAAATCGACATTTTGGGGCAAAGCCATTCATCTGGAACATAGGCAGGGAACCTGCAGAGTGGAGAGATAAATGAGAGGGGGTGGGGGTGGGGAGAAAGTAGCATCGAGTACAATAGATAAGTGTGGGTAGGGATGTCGGTGATTGGTCAGAGAGGGGGGTGGGGGAAGGTAGCAAAGAATACAATGGGTGAATGGGGTTGGGGATAATGGTGATAGGTCAGAGAGGAGGGTGAAGTGGATTGGTGGAAAGGAAGATAGGCAAGTAGGACAGCTCATGAGAGTGGTGCTGAGCTGGAAGGCTGGAGCTGGGGTGAGGTGGGGAAAGGGGAAACGAGGAAACTGGTGAAATCCACACTGATGCCATGGGGTTGAAGTGTTCCGAGGTGGATGTTGAGGCATTCTTCCTCCACCTGAGGGAGCGGCGGTGGAGGAGGCCTCGGACCTGAATGCCCTCAGCAGAGTGGGAGGGGGAGTGCGAATGCTGGGCCACAGGGTGATGGGGTTGATTGGTCTCCTCTACACTGGGAAGACTGGACGCCCCCTAGCAAAGCGCTTTAGGGAAAATCTCCAGGACACCCGCACATATCAACCCCATTACCAATCAACCCCATCTCTCTCTCCCAGACGCGTGGGGACGTGGAGAGAGACAGAGAGACAGCAGCGTGTGGCCAACATCAGCCCTCCTTAGCAGAGCAGAACAGTTATCCAGATCCTTCTGTGACTGCTCAGGGAGTGTCGGGGGCTCGAGTGGGTGAAAATTGGTTTTTAATTCAGTTTGTGAGAAAATATCTAAGCTCTTGTTTGTAAGAGGACATATAAGAGATAAGTGTAACATTTAATATATTGATAAAGTAACTTGTGAAGTTATAAGAACTGACTCTTCTCCTCTCTGCACACACCAGCAGCTGCAGATGACACCTGCTGGATTCAGACAGCAGCTGGCTCTGGCCAGACTCAAACAGGCATCAACCGTATCAATAGGGTTAATCCTGGGTGCCTTTTCTCTATGATGGGAGAGTTCTAGACTAGGGAGGTAAAATTTTAAGGTGAGAGGAGAGAGATTTAAAAATGAATTAAGGGACACATTTTCTATCATGATTGTAGTTCGTGTGTGGAATGAACGTCCTGAGGAAATGGTGAACTTGGGGACAATTACAACATTTGAAATACATTTGCATCGATCCATGAATAGGAAATGCTTGCAGGGATATGGGCCAGGGGCAAGCAGTTGGGATTAGTTTAGCTTGGGATTATGTTTGGCATGAACTGATTGGACTGACAGGTCTGTTTCCTTGCTGTATGATTCTATGATTCTTTGAACTCCTTGTTGAATACAATAAAATTTCATGATATTAAAAGCAAAATACTGCAGATGCTGGAAATCTGAAGCAAACACAGAAAACGTTGGAAATACTCTGCAGGTCTGTCATCTGTCGAGAGAGAAATAGAGTTAATGTTTTCACTCCAGCACGACATTTCTTTGCAAACTGGCTAAAATGACTCTTTATCCCTGAGTCAAATATGTTCTCATGTCTCTTTTTCTTATAAATTTTGTTAAAAAGTAGCTTGTGTACCATGATGGTTTTCGATTGCTCAGCGTTAATACCATCTGAAATAAAAGAAGGGGAGGGACACATGATCTCTGTTTATCCACAATTCTGCTCTGATTAGGTCCAGGAGGAAGTCCAGCAGGATGGCAGTATCTATACTTTCAATGTCACTGATTAAAGTATTCTATATACACGCCGTATTTTGTCCTGATGTTATTGTGGGGCGTTTGGGTAAATGTGGCACCCACCACAGGAAAACACACTTAGGTTCTGTACCAGATTGACTTTCATACTTTTCTCAATTTGAAAAGTAACTGCTTTCCTTTTGTATATTTTAGTTAGTTCCACCTACCACAGCCTTGCCCGTCACTGTGGGTGGAAGTACACCGATTCGTTGCAGATGCCTATTGTGAATACCTGTTGCCACGTGATAAAACAATATCCCCCAATACTCACGGATGCAACATCTGTTGGCTCTTTTGTTTCCACTTTGCTGCCATTGTCTGATTTGTGGGACACTAAATCTGCATCTTGCTTCTTCTCTGACATATATCAGAAAATGGACATATGACTTCGATCTGATCTCCCTTCAAGGTGCTGCAAGCTAGAGTATCCTCTATCCCCACAGTGGATGTTGTATATGATGATACTTTATATCATCATTTCCTCTAACTCCTGCCATATTTTCTACTGATATGACAGGTACCAACAAGTCAATCCCTACTGTCATATAATTATCTACAATACATTCAGCAAGAATTCTATACACACTTGATACATCCCTAAGCTGGGAACCAGTAAGATCAGGGTTTTGTCATTAAAGTTTAAAGAGATGTGCATTTGTTATCCATAGAGGAACCATACCCTTATAGGTTTGTCTCAAACCTTCCTGTATTTGTTTGAGTATCCATGATCCATAGGTATAGCGAACACTATCCTTCTTTGCTCTCCTGCATTGTGCTTACACAACTTAGTCAATTTATTGATTGTACCCTTTGGAAAATAAAGAACATGAAAGCAAGGGAAGTGTTAAATCAGGGAGACCACTGCTGATCTTTTGCAAGAGGACAGTGGAATGAAGATGGGATAAGAACAGTGGAATGCTCTTACACCAATTAGCAGAGTAAGGTTGAGGCTGAAAGGTCACTATGACAAGATGAGATAACACAGTTAGTCAAGTTAGCCTCACCTGCTAAGTATCATTATGGCAGGATTGGGACTATAAATATTTGGGGCATGATGTTAAATATCTAATCAATAGTTAGTAGAGTAAGCATGCTTGAGACTATTGACAATAAATATCTAATCATGACATTAGGAAAATATTCAGTAGGGTCTGGAATGAAAGGCCATTGTTGCAAAAGCTGACACTAAATATCTAATTGTGACATTAGAATAACGTTAAATATAATGTCGGAAAAGCTATAGTGGGATAACTAGAGAAACAATGAGAACTAATATCAGTGGTCTATTGTGTCGCTGGAGTGAGGTACTTTATTAATATAGTTGGACATGATGAGAAGCTAACAGAAATATGATTTTAAAAAGTATAAAAAACCACGGACCCTGACGTTCGGGGGCATTCAAGAATCAGCTTTCTGAGTGTCAAGGTTTTTTGTTTGCAAATAAAAGACCTACTTCTTGAAGAACTCTCTGTGTCTCCTGTTGATTATCTACATTTTCTCCATGACAAATTTGGTGCTGTGGGCAGGATCGCGCAGACACCTACCTGGAAAGAGGGCAGCAGTGAAGACCCTTGTGGTATACAGGCAGCGACAACTCTGGAGACTCACCATTACAAATCAGACCCTACGTCAGGCACATGGAGACGTGGAGTGAGAGAGAGAGAGAGAGAGACAGCAGCATGTGGCCAACATCAGCCCTCCTTAGCAGAGCAGAACAGTTATCCAGATCCTTCTGTGACTACTCAGGGAATGTCAGGGGGCTCGAGTGGGTGAAAATTGAGTTTAATTAAGTTTGTGAGAAAATATCTAAGCTCTTGTTTGTAAGAGAATGTTTAAGAGATAAGTGCATCTTTGAATATATTAATAAAGTAATTTGTGAAGTTATAAGAACTGACTCTTCTCCTCTCTGCACACACCAGCAGCGGCAGTCGGCACATGCTGGATTCAAACAGCAGCTGGCTGTGGCCAGACTCAAACAGGCATCAACCGTATCAATAGGGTTAATAGTGGGTGCCTTTTCTCTACGATGGGGGAGTTCTAGACTAGGGAGGTATAATTTTGAGGTGAGAGTAAAGACCTTTAAAAATGAATTAAGAGACATTTTTTATGCTGATTGTAGTTTGCAAATCGAATGAACTTCCTGAGGAAGCTGTGGACATGGGGACAATTATAATGTTTAATTCCTTCCTCGGTGACTTTTTTTGGAGAAAACGTTTCATTTTCAGACAAATTATTTAATTGCTTTTTTATAGTATTGTTAATGCTGATTATGGAAATAACTTTTGTTTTTATCTATTTCCAATATTTTACTTGAAATTTTATTTTGGCAAAAATAAAATTGGACTTTCAAGTAGTTCATATTTCGACCAGTTCATTTCTTGATCTGGCATTTTCACAATACCCCTAAGCATTTTCAAGGTGAAAAATACACAAATTTCTGCCATTGCTACAGGACGCCACATACAATCTCTTTCTCCAGTTTGTTCAGCAAAGCGATTAGTTTCGTCCACAACTCAATCAATAATTCTGCTGTCACATAAAAGACTAAAAAAATCCAAAGGAGTCATATCAGCTGTGTCTTGATCAATTGATATTCCGGGATTTCCAGTGAATGGGAAGCGTGGTGGCGAAGGAAGCATGCATTCTTCCGACACCACATGTCGACACCAAATTCGTCCATCTTCCTCCTCCTCCTCCTCACTTGAGAGAGAATAGCCATTACCAGACAAGCTTGCACTCTCATCTGATGTATCCAAGCTTCTAATAGAAGTTTCATACTCATTGTCATCTTCTGAGCTCGATATCTGGGCGTAATTTGTAAAAAGAAACAGAAAAAAACGAATGACAGTGTGTGCCCAAAAGTGGTGTGTCGACGCATCTTGCAATGCCTGAGGCGGAAGAGACATAGCTACCAGACATATGAGTCACCGAGTATACTCATTTCTAGCTGAGAAGGGCCCAGAAATGCTGAGAATTGACGTATAAATTCGTCTGTGGCTGTTTTTGAAATTATGTTGTGGGCGAGTTTACTTGTCGCACTCTGAAAAAAGACAAATTGGGTGAAGACAAGTTAACTCCTCTTTGCCGGGTAATGGGTTAAAGGACATTTGGATCGATCCATGAATAGGAAATATTTGGATGGATAGACTTAATGTTTCCACTCCAGCATGACATTTCTTTGGAAACAGGCTAAAATGGCTCTTTGCCCCCAAGTCAAATTTGTACTAATGTCTCTTTTGTTTCTAATGTTTGTTAAAAACAAGCTTATATATCATGACTGTTTTGGAAGGAGCCAGCCACATCGAAATTGCAGGCACTGTCAGTTTTACAGCCACTGGGAGAGGATAACCCCCCTCTCCAGCAGACCTCAGGTCCCATTCCTGAATCCAACATTACAAGACACTCAGAGCCTGCGACAGCACTGTATTTCACATATCCCCAGAAACTGAAGCCAGGGCCAGTAAACATTGAGCCTTCCGGTGCAACCCACTGCATCTGCCTAAGATGGGTACTTCTGCTTCTTCATGTCGGCCTGCTGCTGCTCCTGGGCTTGCCATCATCCCTGATCCTCTTGTATCCATTTTCACTTTTTTTCGGAAGGCCATCACAGTGTCCAGCTTCCCATCAGCAACTGGGCACAAAACTCCTGCTGGAAATGACGTCCGTTAGGAACATGAAGAGCAGAAAAGTTTCTTGGTCTCAGAAGAATCAGCGATAGTATACAATGTGAGAGAGGGCTGCAGACTCTTCTCCACAAAATGATTCCCTTGACTGCTGTTCTAGAGCTCCAGCACTGAATGTTATCCACTCTCCAAATTTAGTTGGATATATCTCTTGACTGTAAGAGATCCAAGTGGATAAGTAAGTATGACCGAACCCCTCAACTGTGTGTGGCCATTTCTCCATAACTGCCAGTATTGGAACCCCCTGACAGATAAATGTTGAAGTCACAGTGTGCAATTCACAAAGAGACCTTGGAGTGCAGATTCATAGTTCCTTGAAAATGGAGTCAAAGGTAGACAGGACAGTGAAAAAGTCCCTTGATATGTTTGCCTTTATTGGTCAGTGCATTGAGTATAGGAGTTGAAAAGTCATGTTGTAGCTGTACAGGACATTGGTTAGGCCACTTTTGCAATACTGCATTCAATTCTGGTCTCCCTTCTATAGGAATTATGATGTGAAACGTGAAAAGGTTCAGAAAAGGTTTACAAGGATGTTGCCAGAGTTGGTGGTTTCAGCTGTAGGAAGTGTTTGAACAGGCTCGGGTCACTTTCCCAGGAGCATCAAAGGCTGTGGTGTGATCTGCTCGAAGTTAATAAAATCATGAGTTGGAATGGATAAGGTGAACAGCCAGGGTTCTTTCCCCAGGTTAGTGGAGTCCAATACTAGGGGGCCTAGGTTAAGGTTGAGAGGGAAAAGATTTAAATGGAACCTGAGTGGCAACTTTTTCACACAGTGGGTGGAGTCCACGTATGGAACAAATTGCCCGAGAATGTGTTGGATGCTGATACAATTGCAACACTTAAAAGGTGTCTGGATGGTTACATGAATAGGAAGTGTTTGGAAGAATTTGGGTAAATACTGGCAAATAGGACCGGATTAATTTAAAATATCTCATCAGCTTGGATATGTTAAAGTGAAGGATCTGTTTCCATGCTTTACAACACTATGATTCCATGACGTTATGTCACTTGCTCAACACCCGAACTCCTGGACAGATCATTAATATTGAGATATCTCCTAAACATATCATATAGCAGTACTGACGACTTCAGGCCCTGACTGGAGTGCCAATATGCAAATAGACTTGGCACAGCAAGGCACAGCAAGGATGCTGTGAATATTGGGTAGATGCTAAGTGACCATGAAGAGAACAAGTGAATAGCGCTGAGATGTAGCCTTTTCCAACCTGTGAGCTGGTTGCCTGTCAGTGAGCACAAAGTTTCCGCACTGCAACTTTTCAATGCTAGTTGCAAGTGCACCCTGGAATGCAAGTCTGGATTCCAGAGCACCTTGCCAGTGTATCAGAGAAGTGCCATGATCGTCATGTTGGGTTGGCAAATGTCAGATGCCAATATCTGTGGATGTGAGGTGTGTGCAGCTGGTGTCCATGGATTGCGCCAACATGGAAAACTCCTCACAGTTTGCAAAGGTCACCAGGAATCCAATCTAATTTCCATGTTGAGATTTCTTGATGTCTCGCTTGTTTGGCACATTTGGTAATGCAAGAAGCTGAATGTTGACAAGGGGATTTGTACTGTAAATAAGCTAGGATCCCACTTCATTGACAACTCACCACTGTCTAGTAAAAAACTTTGCCACCTCCAAAAAGATTCTGTAAGTTGCTCCTGATTTCAAGATAGTCCTTACCAGACTTCTTGCCAGATTGTTACTATGAATCCAAAACATAGCCCATTTTGCCTCAGCAAAATTGCTGTTCCAGATGTTGTTTTTATTCATCTCATTGAAATTCTAACAGGTATTGTGGTAGAATTTGAACTTGCCCTCAGGACATTCGTCTGGAGCCTCTAAATTTCTCATCCATTGGCTTTAGCATGATACCACCAGAGAACAAAGAAAGGTACAGCACCGGGACAGGTCCTTCAGCCCTCCAAGATTGTGCAGACACATGATGCATTTCTGAACTAAAAGGCATTTCCTCTTTATGGTCCATATCCCTCAATTCCCACCCAGTGCATATGTATGTCAAGATGTCTTGTCAACTTTGCTATTTTATACAGCTCCACCACCACCTCTGGCAGCACATTTGAGGCACTTACCACCCTCTGTGTTAAAATCATTCCTCTCACATCCCCTTTAAACTTGTTCCCTTTAAATTTTAACCTATGTACCCTAGTTATAGATATTTCTACTCACGGAAAAAAAGGCTCTGATGATCCATTCTATCCATTGCCTCACCCCAAGGAAAAGGCCACTAACCCTTTCCATGCTACTCATGATTTTATAAACCTCAATAAAGCCAACCGTCAGTCTCCAATACTCCAGGAAAAGCCACCCCAACTTATTCAGCCTCTCCCTATAGCTCAGACCCTCCACCCTTACAACATCCTGGTCAAGCTTTTCTGAATCCTTTCATGTTACACCACATCCCTCCCTGAGGGATGGGAAGAGCTCATGGCCATCTCAGCAGAGGACATGTGCAGATGGGGAGACCAGGCTCTGCTTAGAGCAAAGCCAGCAAACCAATACGCTGCATGGAGGGAATAGGAGTGCGATACATGGTACAAACTGAAGAGCATCTCATATTACAAAGGGAAAAAGATCTCCAGTATTTGAATTAAGTCTACTAACCAGATCAAATCATCACGAATAATTAGTAACCTGGAACTGAGATGCAGCCAGTACCCAACCTGGTCAATCCTGTCCTGGGACAGGACAAACAGAATAACTCTTATGGCATCAGGTCAAACATAGGCAAAGAAAATTCCTGCTGGTGACCACTACACAACATTCCCTTACCTTGCACTACTCAGGTGATGAATCAGTACTCTTCCATGTTGAACATTGCTGGAGGTTGCATTGATGCTGAAAGGTTACGCAAAGTAATAGACTCACAGATTCAGACAGAATGGAAACAGACCCTGAGGTTTAACTTTCCCATGCCGACAAAGTTACCCAAATTAAGCTAGGCCCACTTGCTTGCATTATCTTGAAGGGGAACTTCAATGCCCATCACAACACATGATCTTGGGTCACCACTACAGTTTGAGCTGGCTGAGTCCTAAGTGGCTTAGATACTACATTGGGATTACAGCAGGTGGTGAAGGGACAAAGAAGAATAAACTTATTTGACATTATCCTCATCAGTTGTTGAAAAGTGTGGCCTCACTTTCTCCTAGTTTATCCTCACCAGTCTACTTGCTGCTGATCCATCTGTCCATGGCAGTCTCAGTACGTGTGACCATCGGACAGTAGTGTAGAGAAAGTCCATCTTCACCCTGAGGATTCTTCCACCGTGTTGTGTGACACGTATATCATTCTGAATATTTTGGACAAATTTAGCAACTGAACAGAATTGGCTCAAAAACAATCTGTAACATGAAAATAAAACAAATAACTAAAACAAATAATTATAGATGCTGGAAATCTGAAACAAAAGCAGAGATTGCTGGATAAACTCAGCAGGTCTGGCAGCATCCATGGAAAGAATGCAGAATTAATTTTTGTATCCAATTAGAGAATGTCAGTTCAACAGATAACGGGAGGGATTCTTGTCAGCCACTTAAAAAGAAAAAGTGATAATGGCACCAACGTGTAGGTGAAAATAGATGGGCTGCGTGACGAACGTTCCACACATATCTCTCCTAAACCTTTCCCTGCTCACTTTGAGCTCATGACCCCGAGTAAATGAATCTCCCACTCTGGGAAAAAGCTTCTTGCTATTCGTTCTGTCTATGCCTCATGATTTTGTTGGCGTCCATCAGGACCCCTCTCATTCTCCATCGTTCTGATGAAAATAATCTACATCTACTCAACATTTCTTCATAGCTCGTGCCCTCCAGACCAGCATCATCCTGGTGAACCTCCTCTGCATCCTCTACAATTTATTATGCATCTGTAAAATGACCTGCTAAATCTAGGACTCAATACACCGATGAAGGAAAGCAGACTCTATTCCTGACCACTCTGTTGACCTGCGTTGCCACCTTCAGGGAACAATGGACCTTAACACCCAAATCTCTCTCCATCAATTTTCCACAGGACCTTTCCTTTTACTGTATAGTTCACTCTTGAATTGAATCTTCCAAAATGCATCGCCTCATATTTGCCCGGATTGAACTCCATCCACCATTTCTCTGCCCAATTTGCCATTCTATCTATATTCTGCTGTATTTTCTGACAGTCCTTTTCACTATCTGCTACTCCACCAATCTTAGTCTCATCTGCAAATTTGCTAATCAGACCAATTATACCTTCCTCCAAATCATTTCTGTGTATCACAAACAATAGTGGTCCCAGCACGGACCACTGTGGAACACCACTGGTCACAGTTCTCCATTTTGAGAAACTCCCTTCTACTTCCGTCTCCTGTTGCCCATCCAGTTCTATAATCCATCGTGCGAGCACAGCCTGCACCCCATGTGATTTCACGTTCTCCATCAGCCAACCATGGAGAACCTTATCAAATGCCTTACTCAAGTCCATGTATATGACATCTACAGACCTTCCATCCTCAATCAGCTTTGTCACTTCATCAAAGAATTTTATTAATTTGATTAGACATGATCTTCCCTGCACAAAACCATGTTGCATCTCACAGATAAGCTCATTTTCTTCCAAATGGGAATAATCCTTTCCCTCAGGAGCTATTTTCTCTAGAAGCTTCCCTACCACTGATGTTAGGCTCACCGATCAATAATGACTTGGATTATCCCTGCTACCCTTATTTAAACAGGGGGACATTAGCCATTCACCAATCCACTCGTGTTCAAGGATGCGGCAAAGATATCTGTTAAGGTCTCAGGTACGTCTTCTCTCACTTCCCACACTAACGTGGAATAGATCCCATCCGGATCTGGGTATTTTTCCACCTTAATGCCTTTTAGAATACCTAACACTTCCTTGTTCCTTGTGCCAACTTGACAGAGAGTAAAACGGCATCTTGATTAACTGGGCCAAGGGACTGAAGAATGGCCGATGGATTATAATTCAGATGATACAAGTTGCTACATTTTGGTAAGACAAACCAGGGCAGGTTTTGTAAAATATTTGTAGCAAATATTGGTTGTGATCTCGCATAGATTCATTCACCTTGCACGGTGATGAAACGTCTGCAGAAAACCACTCGGCAAACAAATCTGATACCTCGGTTAATGGTAGGACCCTGTGGAGTGCCGTTGAAGAGACACCAAGGTGCGTAGTTCCTTCAAAGTGTCCTGATAGGTAGACAAAGTGGTGAAGAATGGGTTTGGCATGCTTTCCTTTAGTGGTAAGAACATTTAATACAGGGGTTGGGAAGCAAGATTCAGCTGGAATGTGACATTTGGAGTATTACATACAATTCTGGTTGCCTTGCTGTATGAGCAATGTTATTTAACTGGCAAAGGGTGCAAAAAAGATTTACCAAGACTAGAAGGTTTGAGTTATCAGGAGAGGCTGGATAGACTAGGACTATCTTCCATGGAGGATAGGAGTCTGATGGATAACCCTCTTGAGGATTATAACACCATCAGGGACATGTTGCCAAGGTATCTTCCCCCAAGATAGGGGATCAAAAGCTAAAGGGTATTGGTGAGAGGAGAAAGATTTAGGAAGGACCTGTCGGCCAACTTTTTCACACAGTGGGTTGTGCACAAATGGAATGAGCTCCCAGAGGAAGTAGAACAGTCGGATACAACTAAACCATTTAAGTTCTATTTCAACAAGTATATGGATAGGAAATATTTAGAGGGGTAAGGGCCAAATGCAGGGAAATCGGTCCACTTCTGTTCAGGAAACCTGGTTGGCACAGACAAGTTTGGTTCCATGTTATAAACCTCCAGAACTCTCTGACTCTCTGACTCTACTGCACTACCCTCACACATGTGATTAAAGTTAAAGCAATAGTGAAGGAAAACAGATTTGGCTGAAGGCCATTTACGTCTTAGTGGTCAGGTTTAAGCTGAAAAGGAAAATTGCAAATTCAAGTCCAACGCCAGAGATGTTAAACAATAACGTTGGGTTGACAATGTACTGTAATACTGATGGGAGTCTACAGCAGCAACAGTAATGTGTCTCCTCTGAAGTCCCAGTCAAGTGACATACCAGCAGGCTAACTGACTATCCATCGACCTCAGAGCCATAGATCAACTGGGGAGATCAAACAGTCATCAATAGAGTTGTTGGGATCTGTTTGTTTTGGACATGATGGAATTAAGGATTGGAATGTAAGTTTCAAAAATCATGAGAAATACTGACAAGCAAGACAAAGATGAGTAAATGAGCAAATCTGAAAACAAACAAGAAAAGCAGGCCAGAGAAAATGTTAAGGATTGCGCATGTCCAACAAGGTATGCTGAAGAAATATTGAAAAACAGTTCAGTGGTAGTTTGAGACAGAAACAAAGACATTTACAACAGCTGATAAGGATAACTCCAATTTATATATTAGAATCATTAGAGTGTGAGTGGAGCAATTGACGCTAGGATCCTGTATCGAATTAGACAGATTGAAGCTGATCACTGTGAGCTGCAATGAAGTGTCTGGTGGTCTTCCTGGGAAATGCACTGATGGAACCTGAAAGCTAAAATGTGTTCACAAATCTCTGTGGCCATAAATTTATAATGGGTAGCATTTATTATCATTCCTGATTGTCCAAAGAATACTTCAAAGTTAACCATAGAGGACAGCCTATTAGACTGTCAACTTTGTGGACTTCAAGAAGTCAAAATGGCAGAATTCCTGGGCAGTCATCCTGGTGCATCACAAGACAATATATTGTTCCTTAACACAATGTTAACATCTTCAAAACTTTATACTGTGTCTCCAGCTGCTCTGTCAAGACCAGCACAGGCACCACAGACACCTTCAACACCATCACAGGAGTACAACAGGGCTGCATTCCTTTTCCTCTTTACTGATGATTTTATCATGAGGAATGCAATGGTGCATGCAGACTCTGCCATGCTGTGGCAACACCGTCAAGCAATAGACCTGTGTTTCACAGATGTCATCACTCAACTGTCAGAAAATCACATACGAGGTTCAAGACATGGCCCCAGCCAATAAAGAAGCAATGCCAAAGTTGCTCAATGTATTAATTGCAAGAAAGCAAGACAATGATGGCAACACTCTCATATCTCATCACTAAATGGTCACAAAATTACCTCCACCGCCATGGCCTCTTATTTATGACTTCAGCTTTGGTGACGTACCTTATCGTGCATCTTCTGGAAGTGTCTTTTTGCGTCATTTTGTCTGCATGCCTTATAAGGTTTATCTCCTACTCCCTTGAATAAATCCTTACTCAACAACAGACAGTGCTTCCCCGTTAACCCATTCCTCTCCCTCTCCAATTTCTCCAATCATAGATAACCTTTTCCTCGATGCTGCATAGCTAAATAATAACCTGCACGATATCCTGCTGGCTGTGTAAAAGTCAGCCACATTTAGTTTGGACACATAGTTGTGTGAAAGAATTTAATGTGCACACTTAAGGAATCTTTCCACACATTGCAAAACATAATTGGAAGGGAAAGTTACTGGCAAGTTGCAAAGGTAAAAAAAATCCATACGCCCACACCAAAATTTGAAAACTTCTTTCAAGTAGCTGTATTATCTATTCTTAATGTTAATTAATACATTTAACTTTTTGATCACCTTCCCCAAGGCTTGAGACTTGATGAAAAAGAGGTGCCATTTTAAATGGCATGAAAAGAAGATGATCATTGTTTGTCGATCATTGACATGGAGATACAGCAAAATGGCAGCAGAGATTGGCATTATCTTGGCTCAATTATGTTCCATGAAATAGGTGCAACGTATGCATGAATTCCTTATGTTTAAAGTTATATCCTGTGTGTCAATGAATGTATTGTCTACCAAGTGCAAATACATCAATGGAAGCTTGACTATCTTAAATTTGTTTCTAGTGTAATTCTTAGCAAAGTCTATATCATTTCATAAACGTTGTCCAGCAACCCAATTACATCTGATGTTGAACGTTGTGTTCTGAGGCTTGCATATATGTGCTGCTTGAGCACACTGCCTACTTCAAATACCCCATGGGACGTGGTCTTTGATATAGTCCATCTTTTCTCAGCCCTTTCTGGTCTTGCTATATAAATTGGTGCGCCTTTATTACTTCCATCCTGGTCTGGATGTGAGACAAAGAGCATTGAAATCTGATCTTTTGAATCCTCTTACATTCAGGACTTGCTTTCTAATCACTTGGTTTTGATATTAATGACTGATGCTATATCAGTGTTCCAATACCTGTGGGATTGCACTGCCATTTTCAAAGTGAGAGCAGAGAAGAGGAGAACCTCCAACCCAGTAACTCTGCATGACTTAAGATCTCTTGCAGAGCTAATTAATGAAATTGCAGAGAGCAATTTTGAAAAAGCAGATAGGTGAACCCATACAATCAGTGTACAGTTGTTGCCATAATGCAGGGAGCCATCAAATCATGGTATTGTTGAAGAAAAGGTTTTGGCAGAAGTAACTGATTCGGTCAGCGTAGATCAGCCACCTTATCAATTGCCATTGGTCATTTCTTTGCACTGTGAGGCGGCTGGCTCTCTCATCCCCTGGATCCTCAATTCTGGAAGACAGTGCCAGGCACGGCATATAGAATCAGAATAAGATAGATCATGGGCTAAATCAAAAATAATGATCTGAAAAAATTCAGAAACCATGGTTGACCAAGATGATATTATCCTGTTATGATGTAATTTTCCTGAGTGACTAAATGTTAATTTTAAACCAGCAAAGATGTGTGGTAAACAAGAACTGGCTCTGAGGATTGTACTCAGGAATCATTTTCTGTTTCCTGTCAGCAGCCAATGCTAGATTTTCTTTACTTGATTTGTTGGATGTGAGCATCACAGGATTTATTGCCCATCCCTACATTTCTTGAGAAGCTGGTGATGAGCTACCTTCTTGAACTGCGGCAGTTCATGCACTGGAGGTCTGTCCACTTAGGGAGGACAGAATTTAGGGAGGGAATTCAAGCATTTTGAACTCATGACACTCAAAGAACAGCGATACATTTCCAACTTAGGATGGAAGTGGCTTGGTGGGGAACTTACTGGTGGTTGACATATATATGAGGACCGTGTCCTTCTAGATGTCAGTAGTATGGTGTAGATGGTGCTGTCTAAGGATCTTTGGTGAATTTTGGTCATTCATATTCTACATAGTACACTCTGCTGCTACTGAGCATAGGTGGTGGAGTGAATCAATGTTTATCGATGTGGTCCCAATGAAATGGACTGCCTTATCCTACTTGAGTAGTATTGGAGCTGCACTCGCCCAGACAAACGGGGAGTGTTCCATTACACTCCTATCTTGTGTGTTGGACAGTATCAGTAGGTATGTGTTACTTGTTGCAGTATTCCTAGCCTTTGACACACTCTTGTAGCCATTGTATGAATATTGCTGGTCCAGTCCAGTTTCTGGGCGAAAGTGAGGACTGCAGATGCTGGAGATTGGAATCGAGAGTGTGCAAAAGCACAGCAGGTCAGGCAGCATCAGAGGAGCAGGAAAATTGACATTTCAGACAAAAGCCCTTTGTCAGGAATCATGCCAGGTCATAGCTGACATCTGAGGCATTTGGATTGCTATGCTCACAAGCTGGGGTGGGAATGTCTTCCTTTCCTCACAATCCATTTCTCACACCCAAAATTTTGATTTCTCTCTTTGCAGAAGAAGTGACCTCAGAACTGCAGGAAGAGCCTGAGAACCAGGGGCTGATACTTCAACCACAGGCACATTGACCTCCACTGAAAATGTATGTTCAGCTGGTCCACTAGGAAAGAGGACTTGCTCCTGTAAGCTGCAGATATCAGCATTGACCTGGAAGGACTGAGAGACATGGCAGACTGAGCCTTCTGACACATTGGGAATCACACATGTTGAGAAAGCTAACCTTCTGTGCGTAGACCCTGTTTTGTGTGCCACCTCTTGCCAACTGGATCTCAGTGTCCATCTGCTCTGCCTTTTGGAGTGCCATGTGGCTACAGAAGCTGTTCCGACATGGTGGTGAATGCTCCACTGTGAACCTCTGATGTGGAGCAAGATAAGCAGCAAAAACAGCACCAACAGCACCAGTAGCAGCTGGGGCAAAGCCAGCAGGATCAGCAGCTGCCCCTCCTCAGCCATTACTAGCAGTGAAGTCAACTCTGTGTTGTGTACACTTGTGGTTACCAACTGAAACAGTACAGAGGTATTGGTGATTAGCATGACATAGAAGCAATGTAAAAGAAAACTGTGAGCACTTCTTCACTACCTGTTCCAACTGTATTATGCCAAGACAAATGAGGTGAGTATCATAGAATTCCACTAAGGCTGAAAGAGGTCACCAACGTTAGAGAAGCATGTAGTGTTGTGGATGCTTGTTCGATATGTCCAAACTCAAAGTCTGCCAGTTTATGCAGACAAATTCCGTTGACTGAACAACAGTGGCATCAATGCTGAGATCAAAGTAATGGTGGGGTCACAGGTCATCAACTAATCTGTACCAATATAGATAACATGGTTATCTTAGTTTGTAATCTGCAGGCAAAATCCTCTCTGGCCATCTTAAGAGATCAAAACTAGTCAAGAATCTACCCTTGCACTGATTAAATTACAGGGGAAAGGATCTCTACTCCAGTCAGAAACACTTTCAGTCTTTAAGCTTGCTGGAACATTAATGAAGCAAGCTTTCAAAATGACTTAGAACTTTAGTCCAGAAGTCTGGCATCTCAAATTAATTCAATTGAAGCAGCTTTGTTTTCTCTAACTCAAACTTGTCCCTTCATGCTTTTAGAAAACTCAATAAATTCACCACTTTGTCTGTGCCCTTCTAACGTAATGGTCCTTGCAGGTCTTTGAGACTGCCTGGATCGCGAACATATTGCAATGCAGTAAGTAACCTTGTGACCTTCCCTGCACTCTTCGCAAAACCTCAGTATCAGTATGTGTGAGGAAACTGAAACAGACCTCACTGTATTCTAACTGAGTCATTTATAAGGACATACTTGTGTTCTTTATCGTATATTGAATTAACCATCTAACCATCTAACTGCAACTATGTACCCTCTTCTCTTTAATTGGTTTCCGAATGTTGCTCCTGAAATGTTAGCAATGAATATACAGGAACGTCCAGACCAATTTCTTTACAGTTGGCCCTAGTTGTTTCCATTGAAGGTTGCAGACATGTTTAGCATCTGATCTGTCATGTGATTAACAAATGGGATTTCCAAATGCTCTATCCCAGTGCCCTCTTCGTGAGAAGATTGTTAATATCGATGTAATGCAAGTACCGTTGTATTTCTTAGCCTTTAAACTAACCTTCCAAGTGTCTGCACAGTGTACAAGTCTCTCACACCTGGATTATATTACTAACCTCCTCATTGCTCACAACATCTCTGCATTTTGGTTCCTCAGCAAACATTGCAAATACACCATATAAGTTCAGGATTTAATGCATTTAAATGAACTGTTTCTTGTGATATAGCCCCTGGGGTGTACAATAAACTTCCAGCCAGTTCAAGTAGCAACTGTTCGCAACTGATCTCTGCCTTATGTCCCTTAATGGTTTTAAATGAAATTCCCCTTTACTTTTTACTTTGTTAACTAGTCAGCTTTATATAATGATCATTACATAGAACGATCAACGGCAATAATGCCTGCAACTGGACAAGGGAGGGAGACAAATGGCACCTGTACCGATTCCAAATGTTTTGATCTGATGAGCAACAAACACCGTGTTCTTCAAAGCTTCACACGATTGCATTCGACACAAGCTGTAAAGTAATGTAGTGTACTTTTCCTCCTGTTCTCAGTACGGAACACAATGAGTGAACCAGAACCAGAAAGACAGGACGTACAATGTCACCCACAACCACCATTGTGCTTTGTGTAACACTCCAGCATGTTTTCTTTTCGCGCATGGGATTTAGGCATCATTGAGAAGGCCAGCAATAATCACCAATGCTGATGCTAATGGAAGATTTACTGGGCCATTTCAAAGGATTGCTGGAAGTCAACCACACTGTTCTCACATAGGACCAATAGTAGCCCATTCAGCTCATCAAACCTGCCCTGCTATTGAATACAATCATTGAACACTTCAATAACTTTCATTCACTCCATTCCAAAACCCAATATGCCACTGATAATCAGAAGTCTATTGATCCATATCTGAACACACTCAAAGTCTGAGCTTCCACAGCCCTCTGTGGTAGAGAATTTGAAAGGTTCACAACCCGCTGAGTAAAATAATTTCTTCTTTTTCCAAACACCTAATTGGCTTTGCCCTGTTTTTAAATTTTCTCCCCAGTTCTAGCTTCTTCAGCCAGTGGAAGCTTATTACCTGCTTCTCCCCTGTCTCTTCCTTTGGGTGTCTGGTAGGTTTCAATGAAATCAAAACTCAAAATTCAAGAGAATACAGACCAATTTTGCAACATCTCTTTTCATTGGACAGTCATGATCTGGAGGTGCTGGTGTTGGACTAGGATGTACAAAGTTAAAAACCAGGTTATGGTCCAAAAGGTTTATTTGCAAGCACTATTTTTCAGAGCGCTGCTCCTGAACTTATTTGGTTTTGGATTATAAGATCGTAGGACACAGAATTCATAGCAAAGGTTTACAAAGAACAAAGAAAATTTGCCACCAGGGAACAGACCATTCGGCCCTCCAAACCTCAGTCAATCCGAATCCACTATCTAACCTATCACCCAATTCCTAAGCATCTACATGCCTCTGCCCCCCACTTACTCTTACATCTGTCCAGACGCACCTCAAATGAATCATGCCTGCCTCTACTACTTCTGCTGGCAAAGCATTCCAGGCACCTCCCACCCTCTGTGTAAAGTACTTTCCACCTCTCACCTTGAACACATGACCACTCATTATTGAATCCCTCATCCTCGGAAAAAGCTTATCTCGATCCACCTTGTCTATACCATCCATGATTTTGAAGACCTCAATCAAGTCCACCCTCAATCTTCATTTTACTAATGAAAACAATCCTAACTTACGAAACCTCTCTTCATAACAAGCACCTTCTATACCAGGCAACACCCTTGTAAACTTTCTCTCCAAATCCTCCACATTCATTTGGTAATGTGGTGACCAGAACTGTACACAGTATTCTAAATGCAGCCAAATCAAAGACTTGTACACTTTTAACATGACCTGCCAGCTCTTATACTCAATGCACCGTCTGATGAAGGCAACCATACCATATGCTCTCTTGACCACTCTATACACCTGTGCAGACACATTCATGATGGACCTGAACTCCCACATCTCTCTGCTCATCAACTCTTTCCAAAGCCCTTCCGTTTACAGTATAGTTCACTCTAGAATAAGACTTCCCAAAATGCATCAGCTCAAATTTGCCAGGATTGAACTCCATCTGCCATTTCTTTGCCCAAGTCTCCAGTCTATCTATATTCACCTGTATTCTTTGACAGAGCCCTATGCTTTCTGCTGGTCCACCAGTCTTTGTGTCATCTGCAAACTTACTGATCAGACTACCAGTGCCCTCTTCCAGATCATTCATGTATATCACAAACAACAGTGTCCCAGCACTGAGTCCTGTGGAACACCACTAGTTAACTTTCTCCATTTCGGGAAACTCCATTCAACTACTACTCTCTGTCTCCTGTTGCTTAACCAGTTCTTTATCCACCTAGCTTCTTATAAATGAACAAAAGGCCTTCAGATTCTCCTGAAGTCTGCTCGCTAATGTTATTTCATGACCCCTTTTATCCTGCTTGATTCCTCATTCAAGATTTGTCCTACTCTCCCGATATTCCTCTAAGTCCCTGTGACTCCATTTTCAAGGAACTATGAAACTGCACTCCAAGGTCTCTTTATGAATTGCACACCGAGACCGCAACATTTATCTGTCAGGGGGTTCCAATACTGGCAGTTATGGAGAAATGGCCACACACAGTTGAAGGGTTTGGCCAATCTCACTATCCACTTGGATCTCTTATGGTCAGGAGATATATCCAACCAAAGTCGGAGAGTGGACAACAGCCAGTGCTATAGCTCCAGAACAAGCAGTCAGGGGAATCGTGTTTTGTTATCTGGGGTCTCACAAAGACTGCAGTCAAGGTCAGATCAGTCATATCTATGTTCTGCTTCGCACGTTTGTTCTGGACACCAGGCAAAAGCAGTCCTGCTCTGTTCCAGCTGAACAGAACAGTTCAGCTGCTGATTTTTCAGGAGGGTGCGAATGGAAGCTGTCTCAAAGTCTGGAGGATCTGCTGCATGGTTCACTTTGTGGAGGAGAGTGTGCAGCCCTCTTTCACAGTGTGTGCCACCACTGACTCTTCTGAGAACAAAGAACATTTCTGCTCTTTATGTTCCTACAGGAGGTCATTTCCAGCAAGAGTGTTGTGCCCAGCTGCTGGTGGGAATCTGGACACTTTGATTGCCTTCCTAAAAAAGTGAAAATGGACACAAGAATTTCAGGGATGATGGCAAGCCCAGGAGCAGCAACAGGCCGACATGAAGGGCCAGAAGTATCCATCTTAGGCAGACTCTGTGGGTTGCACAGGAGGCCCAGTGTTTACTGGCACTAATGTCATTTTCTGGGTGTGTGTGAAAAACAGTGCTGACACATGCTCTGTATGTCTAGGATGTTGAGAAGGAACTCTGCTGGATGCAGGAATGGGACCTGAGGTCTGCTGGAGAGGGAGGTTATCCTCTCCCAGTGGCTGCAAAACTGACAGCACCTGGAATCTCGATGTGACTGGTACCTTCCAAGGAGTGAGAGGTCACTTGTGTGGAATCTCTCCGTCATGCACTCACAAATACATCAGCACACTGATCACTGCCATCTGTGTGTGGTCACACTGATTCATTTAGTTTATCAACTAGAGTGAGGAAGTGGTGTGTGTGTGTGTGTGTGTGTGTGTGTGTGTGTGTGAAAGAGAATGAGGTGGAGAGAAAGAAAGAAATTATATGTTTGTGAAGAGCTGTAAAAGGAAGTTAGAGATCAGACATCTCTCTGTGATATTGAGGCAGAGGTGAAGCAGAACAGTTTAAGATTCCCAGTGTGGGAGAAGGGGTTTGCAGCTGGGTGGTTGGGATTGTATGTGGTAACTATGGCCAGTGATACGTGTGCTTACATAGATATAAAGGAAAAGGGCACTGGAAGCACTGGTCACTGTTGAAGCATTTTACAAATTAATTGATCATTTTGAACCAATCTAATTGACTGGTGACAACCAGAATAGTTACTTGTGTAATTCACAGAATATTATTTTTCATGCCAATACATATTGAATCGGTGTACGCAGAAGGAGGGACATGGAGAACCACCCAATACATACCCACATCATGTGTTGGACTATACAAAACCAATAGCAATGTGGAGTTGAACACTCAACATTGAATCGGAACAAAACAGGATGAAAGCAAGTAATCAAAGATTTGACAAATATGGATGATTTATCAAGATCCTTTGATGAGATTGAGTGATCTGTTTAGCTCCCAAACTTAATTAATCTAGTGTACATTTTAAATTACTGGAAAATTGACTTGGGTTAATCAATGATGTTAAGATTTTCTTTGAAAATGTATATCGCGAGCTTATACCTGTGTAATAAACCTGTCTGATCTACCATTGTGCTGAAAATGTATGACTCCTACTTGCACTCTGTACAACCTTAGTGGGTCAGTTAGTGGTGGAAACAGCTCAGCAGAATAACAGAACACAGACATTGACTCAGAGAGGGGACAGTCCAAAGCATGGCCTGATACAATGATGAAATGAGAATTTTTCAATATGGATATATCAATAGTTAATTCCATTTATTTAGCCAATATGTACCCAAAGGTCTAAACCCAAGGGTCACAGCTAAGTTTGAAGAAAGGGGCAAGGGATTCAAGGTCCCTAATTAATCACAGATCGAGGACTGTCATGAGTAATTTGGAGCCTGACTATTGCATCATAGAGTCATGTGGGTTGTCATGGAGAAAATATAGAGAATCATCAGGAGATGCAGAGAGTTCTTCAAGAAGTAGGTCTTTTATTTGCAAATAAAAAACCTCGACACTAAGAATACCAATCCTAAAATGCCCCTGAACCTCAGGGTCCGTGGTTTTTTATAGTTTTTTTTATCATGTTTCTGTTAGCTTATCATCATGTCCAACTATATTAATCAAAGTACCTCACTCCAGCTACATAATAGACCACTGATGTTAGTTCTCATTATCTCTTTAGTTGTCCCACTATAGCTTTTCCTACATGCTACATAATGTTATTCTAATGTTACGATTAGATATTTAGTGTCAGCTTTTGCAACAATCCAGACACGACTTAATATTTTCCTAATGTCATGATTAGATATTTATTGTCAATAGTCTCAAGCAGGCTTACTCTACTAACTATTGATTAGATATTTAATATCATGCCCCAAATATTTATAGTCCCAATCCTGCCATATTGAGACTTAGCAGCTGAGGCTAATTTTACTAACTCTCTTATCTCATCTTGTCATAGTGACCTTTCAGCCTCAACCTTACTCTGCTAATTGGTGTAAGAGCATTCCACTGTTCTTATCCCATCTTCATTCCACTGTCCCCTTGCAAAAGATCCGCAGTGGTCTCCATGCTTTAACACTTCACTTGATTTCATGTTCTTTATTTTCCAAAGGGTACAATCAATAAATTGACTAAGTTGTGTAAGCACAATGCAGGAGAGCAAAGAAAGATAGTGTTTGCTATGCCTATGGTTCTTGGATACTGGAACAAATACAGGAAATTTTGAGACAAATTTATAAGGGTATGGTTCCTCTATGGATAACAAATGCACATCTCTTTAAACTTTAATGACAAAACCCTGATCTAACTGATTCCCAGCTTAGGGATGTATCAAGTGTGTATAGAATTCTTGCTGAATGTATTGTAGATAATTATATGACAGTAGGGATTGACTTGTTGGTACCTGTCATATCAGTTGAAAATATGGCAGTAGTTAGAGGAAATCGTTATATAAAATATCATCATATACAGGGTATATTGTGGGGATAGCGGATACTCTAGCTTGAAGCACCTTGGAGGGAGATCAGATCGAAGTCATATGTCCATTTTCTGATATATGTCAGAGAAGAAGCAAGATGCAGATTTAGTGTCCCACAAATCATATAATGACAGCAAAGTGGCAACAAAAGAGCCAACAGCTGTTGAATCCGTGACTATTGGGGGATATTGTTTTACCACGTGGCAACAGATATTTACAATGGGCATCTGCAATGAATAGACGTACTTCCACCCACAGTGGCGGGCAAGGCTGTGGTAGGTGGAACTAACTGAAATATACAAAAGGAAAGCAGTTACTTTTAAAATCGAGGAAAGTATGAAAGTCAATCTGGTACAGAACCTAAGTGTGTTTTCCTGTGGTCGGTGCCACATTTACCCAAATGCCCAACAATAACATCAGGACAAAGTACGGCGTGTATATAGAATATTTAGTCAGTGACATTGAATGTATCGATTCTGCCATCCTGCTGGACTTCCTCCTGGACCTAATCAGAGCAGAATAGTCGATAAAAAGACATCATGTGTCCCTCCCCTTCTTTTATTTCAGACAGTATTAACGCTGAGCAATCGAAAACCATCATGGTACACAAGCTACTTTTTATCAAAATTTAGAAGAAAAAGAGACTTGAGAACATATTTGACTCAGGGATAAAGAGTCATTTCAGCCAGTTTCCAAAGAAATGTCATGCTGGAGTGAAAACATTAACTCTATTTTTCTCTCCACAGATGACAGACCTGCAGAGTATCTCCAACATTTTCTGTGTTTGCTTCAGATTTCCAGCATCTGCAGTATTTTGCTTTTAATATCATGAAACGTTATTGTATTCAACAAAGAGTACAAAGAATCATAGAATCATACAGCAAGGAAACAGTCCTGTCAGTCCAATCAGTTCATGCCAAACATAACCCCAAGCTAAACTAGACCCAACTGCTTGCCCCTGGCCCATATCCCTCCAAGCATTTCCTATTCATGGATCAATACAAATATTTTTAAACATTGTAATTGTCCCCATGTCCACCACTTCCTCAGGACGTTCATTCCACACACGAACTACAATCATGGTAGAAAATATGTCCCTTAATTCTTTTTTAAATCTCTCTCCTCTCACCTTAAAATTGTACCTCCCTAGTCTTGAAATCTCCCATCGTAGAGAAAAGGCACCACCATTAACCCTATTGATACGGTTGATGCCTGTTTGAGTCTGGCCACTGCCAGCTGCTGTCTGAATCCAGCAGGTGCCGACTTCAGCTGCTGGTGTGTGCAGAGACGAGAAGAGGCAGTTCTTATAACTTCACAAGTTACTTTATTAATACATTAAATGATACACTTATCTCTTATGCATTCTCTTACAAACAAGAGCTTATGCATTTTCCCACAAACTGAATTAAAAACCTATTTTCACCCACTCCAGTCCCCTGACACTCCCTGCGTAGTCACAGAAGGATCTGGATAACTGTTCTGCTCTGCTAAGGAGGGCTGATGTTGGTCACATGCTGCTGTCTCTTTCTGTGTCTCTCCCCACGTCTCCACGTGCCTGACATAGGGTCTGATTTGTAATGGTGAGTCTCCAGATTTGTCGCTGCCTGTATACCACAAGGGTCTTCATTTATTCTCTTTCCTTATCTTTCTCGAGTTGTGGTGTCTGTTTCCTGTTGGTTCACATTCATCTGTTAATTGCATGTCACTACCTTATTGGCTCCAGAACAAGGAGTGAGGTAGCATGACCTCATTGCCCCTCACCCAAATAAGGCCTCTGCATTCCCTCATCTTTCTTACTTCTTTCTGAAGAATATGGTTGGTACCAAGCAGTACCTGGACTCTGAACCTTCTCAGTTCACCAGCTGTTCTCCCTTGTGTGTGAACAGTTTTTGGTATACTGAGCATTCCAAGTCCCTGTCAGTGGATGGTACTTCTGTGTCCCTGCAGGCTCCTGGCTAACATCTTATTTTCAGAAGTAGTCGCCAACTGGTCCTCCTGTTTCTCTCTGTGCAGCAGCCTGGCTAACAATACCCGTCATGATTTTATAAACTTCTATAGGGTCACCTCTCAATGTCCTATTCTCCAGTTATTAACCACATTGTCCAAATGCAATGCAAACTTCAGAGAATTATGAACCCTAGGTCCCTCCGTTCTACAGCACTAATCAAGGCTCTTTCTTTCTTGTATAAGTCCTATTCCTATTTGTTTGACCAAAATGCAATGCCTTGCTTTTATCCAGTTTGAGCTCCATCTGCCATTTTTCAGTCCATTGATCTATATGAGCAAGACCCCTTTGTTAACTTAGAAAAGCTTCTTCTCTGTCTACTAGGCCACCAATTTTGGGATCATCCACAAACTTACTAACCATGCCTCCTACACTCTCATCAAAATCATTAACATAAATGTCAAACAAAAGAGAACCCACAACCGATTCCTGTGAAATATCGTTGGTTACCGTCCTCCAGTCTGAAAAACAACCTTCTACCACCACTCTCTGTCTCCTGCTGTCAAGTCAATTATATATCCAATTGGCAAGCTCACCCTGCATTCTATGTGACCTTACTTTACTAATTGATTTATGATGTGGACCCCTATTAAAAGCTTTACTAAAATTGAAGTAAACAACACCTACTGCTCTGCCTTTATCAAGCCTTTTGGTGACTTTCTCAAAAAACTCAATTAAGTTTGAGACATAATTTTTCTCACACAAGACCATGCTGACTATACTTAACCAATTTTTGCCTCTCTAAATGTCCATGAATCCAACCTTTAAAAATCACCTCCAACAATTTACCCACAACTGAAGTGAGACATGCAGGTCTGTTGTTACCCAATTTCGCCTTACAACCTTTCTTAAACAAAGGTACAACATTATCCAGCCTCCAGTCATCAGGCACCTCACCCAAAGTTGTAGATGGTGCAGATATTTCTGCAATTTCCTCCCTTATTTCCCACAATATTCTTGAATACATGAGATCAGGTTGCAGAGATTTATCGACCTTTATATGCTCCATAACCTCCAGAAACTCATCCAATGTAATATGATCTTTTTTAAAACATCAAAGAATATTTCCCTGCATTCATGCGCATCCATTTCTTTCTCCACACCAAAAACTGATGCAAAATATTCATTTAGGATCTCTCCCATTTCCTGAGGTTCAAGAATAAAAATGACCTCCTTGATCTTTAAGGGGCCCCACCCTCTCTCCAGACATCCTCTTACTCTTAATGTACTTGTAGAATCTCGTTGGATTCTCCATAAACTTATCTGACAATGCTATCTTATAGTACCTCTTTGCCTTCCTGATTTTTTTCTTAAGAATGCGCATACGTTCTTTATATTTATTAAGATATTCAATTAAACCAAGTTGTCTATCTCTAAAGTAAGATTCTCTTTTCAGTCTTGAGTAGAAACTCAATATCATTATTCATTCATTGTACCTTAATCTTGACAGTATTACTCTTCACCCAAACAGGAACATAATGACTCTGATCTCATGTCATCTACTTCTGAAAGCCTCCCACTTGTCAGACACCCTTTTGCCTGGGAACAGTCTACTTTTGAAATTTCTGTTCACTTACCATTAACATTTGCCTTACTCCACTCTGCTCTTTTTGGCTTATATGAAAACTGAGCTTAAATTCACAGGGCAGGATTACAGAGTTTGCTGATGATGAAAGGAACAAAAAAGTAACGAGCAAAGAAGATGTTAGTCATCCAAATTGTGAGCGTGATGGTGGGGGTGGGGGGAGGGGGGTTGGGGAACGACTGTGAAAACTTTATAGATCATTGGTTAGTCTTGGACTGAAACATTGTGTTCAGTTTTCCACGCTATACTTTCGCAGTTGTGTCAAGGGCATGGATAGAGTACAGCATTGGGATTTTAGACTGATACTAGGAACAAGCTTTTCAGTACTTGGGAGAAACTGAAGAATCTGTGGTCATTCTTAATATTCTGAGTCACTTGATGCACTGCCAGCTTTCAAGTGGTTTTGGTTTTGCTCACTGGCCCTCACTTTTCAGGATTCCACCTTCGAAATGCTGCACTGGGGCAGCGATATATCAACACCCAGCTCAGATGGCATCAAGGCATCCAGTACGTCAGAGACAAAGTTTGTTCCTGGCAGCAGAAGGAGGCGAAGTTATGTTTCTAATGGTGTGGAAGGAGGCAAGTTTGGGCCCATTGCCCACAGCAGGACCTAGCAGCTTCAGTGGGGCTTGCGTTGCTAAGATCAGCCCAGCAGAGTTTCATGTCAGTGGCGTCGAGACAAGATGACTCCAAAGAATGGCGACAGGGTTCTCTAGTGGCAGCACAGCGAAGGGACTTGAGGCTGTCATTGACATAAAGGATCAGCCATGATCATGTTGAATGGTAGAGCAGGATCTCAGTTTTCATGTTTCTACACTTCTAAAACATGGTCAATCATTTAGTGCTTAGGGCAGTCACGTGGTCCGTATAATTTGCCCATTCCAGTGAATAGGCCTGCAGTTGTAGAGTAACGAGTCCGGGGATTTGCAGAGGATTGATCATGGACCTGCACAGAAATCAAGCAAGGGACCCTGACACGCATCAGGCAGAATTCTCCATCCAGCACTTTGTGAAGGCGTAGAGGGAAAGGGTGATAGTGTGACATTGGTTACTCCCGGGTTAGATCATTGAATGCCAAGGGGATTATCAGGGTCATAGCTGCGCTGGGAAGTTGCAGAATAGGGAGCAGGATGCTTGAATGTATAAGGTATAAAATTGTGAAGGGGTGGAAACTCCCCTTTTACAGGGATGAGATGGAAGCGCAATAAAGGACATGGGATATTGTGGGACAGGTTGATCTACGGTCACATCCACCCTGAGGTTATTGGAGGGACGGTTCAGTAAGATATCTATCACAGAGCTGTAAGTTGAGACTCAGGGGGTGATGTCAGAAGATGAAGTTACAATTCAAGGACATATGGAGGAACATGTGGCATTTTCGTATTGATGTGCTCAATAGGGAGTTCCAGGATGAAAGAAAGTACTCTTTTCTGATAAAGGGACATCAGTGGATGCTGTATGATTGGGATATCCATCAGACCTTTGGAAAAGTGTACTGCAGGAGGTTAGTTACCAAGCACATGTGACAAAATTAAAATGCTGGCATAGATTAATGACTAACATGCTGAAAATAACGTGTTAGAATAAATGAGTCACATTGGCCAGCCTTGATTAATGCGATACCATAAGGGTCAACAATGTTGACAACATGTATCAATGATTCCACGATGGACACCAAATGTAGTTTTTCCAAATTTGAGGAAGACAAACAACTTGATGAGATGTTGGGTGTGAGAAAATTCAAAGCAACTTCAATGGATTTGTTCAGGCTTAGTAGTGGGAACATGAAAGATGAAAAATAAGAAGCACAAATTGAGTTTATCCAATTTGGCAAAAGGTAAAGATGTGTAGAGTATTTCAAAAATAGTCAGAGATTAGAAAATGTAGATGTACAAAGGTACCTGAATCTACTTCGCAATAAATCACTGAAGGCTAAATGAAGGTGTGGAAGGCTAGTGATATTTGGAAACGTCATTGTATTTAATTTTGTTACAAGAGGAATTGAGTAGAAGAGCGGCAAAGTCATGCTAAGTAGTACATAACCATGGTAGAACTTTGTGCAGTTTTGATCCCTTTACCCTAGCTCAATGTTACTGTCACTGGGGTAGAGTGACCAATATTCACCAGAACCCTGCTGAGGATGGTGGAACAGTCCAATGAGGAGAGATTGAGAAAATAGCTATGTATTCTCTGATGTTCCAAATATTGAGAAGTTACCTCGACGAAACCTACAAAATACTTAAAGCGATAGCAAGATAAATGTCAGTAAGATGTTTCCTCTGGTTGGGGAGATTACAACTCGGAGAAAATAATTTCATAAGAAGGAAGAAGCAATTGAAGACACAAATAAAGATAAATTGTTGGGATTTTGAAGTCATAATGTGGATAAAGCTATTGAATTGGATGATTAGCCATGATTACACTGCAAGATGAATAAGGGGCAATGGGCTGAAAGGCCATCTCCTTCTCTAATGTTGCCGTATCCATTAACATCATGACCTGCATACTTCTGGTGAATATTTCCTATTCATGAACAGCTCGATCAAAATGGCATTCAGGACTTGAACCGGGAGCATCAAACCAGATGCTATGTTGAAGGCAAGATGGCAGCTAAGTCAAAAGAAAATGATCTGAATTCTGAACTAATTTCTCCTGAGATGGTTCACTAAATGGTGAAAATACACACTGTTGAAAGAAAAGCTGAATGTGATGTGTCATTTTTCATGAAAGAGTCGTTTTGTAAGTATGACTTTATGAAATGCACCAATACAAATCCATTGATGTTTTAAAAATTTTTACCATTGTTATGTTACTACAAGTCGTTGATATCAACACTACTCAATTCATTTTAATAGCATCCACAGAGGGCATTTTAGAAATGTACAGCTCTAGTCAGCACCCATTGTGGGAATTTGAGGATGAGATCATTAAATTGGGATGGATTTTTCATTCACTATGTATTAGAAAATCCTACAGGGTCTGTTGTCCTCTGTGCCCTGATTCCCAAAATTAGCTGCTGCAAGATGAAGCTATTTGTCAGAAATCCAGATTCATAAAGTGTAACTTTTTACTTTAAAAAGAGATTGAATCTGATTCCATGTGTGTAGAATATTCTACAAACATGACAATTCAGTCAACATCATTTTATTAATCAACAGTAAGTATCAAGTATTTCTCTCACAGTACAGCTGCTTGTACAACATTGAGAAAGGAGTTGTCTTTTTGTCTTGGGTATTGAATGAACAGCTAGCATTGTGTTGTCTATCTCAATCTCAGAGACAAACTAGTTAGTAACATCACCTAACTGCTCATGCTGTTGAAAAGCTGAGTCAAACGGCTCCATTTCAGCATTCACCAACATTCTTTGAGACTTCTTCATCTCCTTCTCCAGGAATGGGACATCATCTAGAAGTCTATTAAAGAATCTGAAACAGAGAGAGAACTCCATCTGTGTACAATGAGGATTATTGGGATTGATCATTGTTTCCCTCCCTCTGTCAATGCTGCACTCTTTATATCCGATAATGGGATTTTGTGTCTGTTTTACAGCACTTGTAACTGTTCAGACGTAAGACTTCACATCTCCAAAAAACAATTTGAATGTTGAACTCAATGCGGAAAGTAATGGCACAACCTTCTACAAACATCAACAAAATGTGAAAAATCTGTCAACTATTTGCAATACTGAGTCTCTGAGTTGAAACTTGTCCTACTTTGGATAAATTTCAAATATGGCCAAAATGTACTTCATTAAACATATACTCTGCCCCCAGTAGTGACCCCATGGCGTGAGATTAAGCCAATTCTACCACTTGCTGTACCCAGAGTTACTTGCCACGTTTGGATATTCCATTTTGCACCATCATCCCTGGCACCAATGTTATTCTTTAAAGGCCATTTACATCTGAACAGGAACCATCATCCTGGAGCTGCCCTGCATAGTCACTCACATTTGCCCCAGAAATGGAAGAGGTGAGAAATTAGCTTTGAGGACAGGGAACTGGGGGTCCTGGTGGGTGGGGTGATGCAGAGGTAGGTAGTACTCTTCTCCCAGTTTAACAGTAAAGGGCATGACACCAGATCCTGCCAATTGGTCTGAGGTTGCCCCCTTCCCACTATGTCAATGTTGACTCAATTGCCTGGCAGTATAGGAAGAAGGTCAATGACTTTGCTCATCCAGGGTAAGAGACAAATCTTCTCTCTGAACTTCTATTTTTCTATCTCTGCCACTGCACACACAATCCATCAAGGTTTTTGTTCTATGATCCTCATCATTGCTTGCAATATCTTCTCTCACTCACTCTCACCCACCTCGACACCTTTAATCCTGCATTACCTCTGCACTGACCCCTCACTTGCTCATAGCAACTCACCACTTTTGCCCCAGATACACCAGTACTAACAGCTATGCCACCCACTCTTACCTCAGTCAATTTCCCTATTTTCTCTCAATCCAGGGGAAAAGAGCTCACAATAGGGCAGAATGAGCCAAGACAGGTTGTGGGCTGCCCAACATACGGCTCCTCACCCCTTAAAGAAAGGATTCATGATCCTTATTGTTTCAAATGCTTGGCTGATCATATTTAATCCTCCCGATGTGTATTGGACACTGCGCTTGACTTACTGTGTCATCACCCCTGACTGAAGGCTCTTCCCCTTGACTGAGTCCTCCTAACATCCATTACACATTTCCTGGCTTTGAGTTTGCACCAAACAGCAAGGCAAGACAGAAATCTTGGATGCTTGGGAACTCTAGCTCAGGAGACAAAATGCAAAAAGGTAAGGCAAGGCAAGGTAGGGAGTATAAGCATCCAGCATGATCCACACCGTGAGCTGGAAGCCTGTCCCTGCGCACAGGTAGCCTAACAGCAACACTGCATAGTTAGTTTCCAGTGTTCCCTGAGATGCATTAGTGAACCATGAATCATCCAACAAGTGGATTAATGATGCCATGAGAGTTCTCTTAGGGTGGCAGCTGTTGGATGCAAGTATCTATGGATGAGTTTGCGTGTGGATGGGGCCCTGGAGCATGTGTTGAGACGGAGTTCCAACTGTTCAAGATGGCTGCCCAGAGGAGTGTGGAGTAAGCTGGAGTTACCAAGAATCCACTCATAATTTCTCATTGGGAATAGCCAATGTCTAGTTTCCTCATATTGGGTAGTGAGCTGTTAATTACTGAAATGAAATTCAGTGTGAATGAGACTATTAATAATGTAATAATCCTGGTTACTAAACTTCTCAACATGCTTAGCGGGAACCTTATCTTTATATGCATAACTTAGCCAGATGCCTTAATGTTGAGCAAAGCTTCATCGATTATCCCAGCTTCCCCATCATAGCCCATGTCATTCAGACACATATGAAAATCTCCCAATATCATTGTGTTTGACTGGGACATTCGCATCAGATAGCGTTTATCCAGTCTTACAATAAATTACACATTCTGTATTTCAATTCTGGTCAATGGCTAATACAATTGAAGATATTCTTAATCTTTGTTTTCCAAACCTGCAGGGCAATGATCTGATCTTGTGCCACAACCGGGAGCTCACTTGAGGGATGGATACAGAGTTCCAACATGCTGGAGCTGATTCAGCAAGTAATGCTACTGTCATGGCTTGTAGTTAATTGCTGTTCATTCTGCAATGTCCTAATGAACTTTAAATTAAAACTTTTTGAATGTGTAAAATTCACCCCTCACACCATGTGAAAAAACTTTTGAAGGAAATGCTGTTAAGTGGAGGATTTTAGTCCCTTTCAAACAGAATGTTTAATATGTAATAACTCTCTCTGCAATCCGAGACGATGAGACCAGATTCCTCCTAAGGTGCAGTTACATTTTTTTCAGATCAGTTAAATAGACAGCAAATCTTCACAACTTAGCAGAGCTGGATTTAACCTCAGCATTCTATACAGTGGGCAGGACCACTATCATAGCATTAAATACGAGACAATGCTTCACTTCTCTGTGCTGCATAGAAGTACAGAAGGTACAGCACAGAAACAGTCAGTAAGTAAAGCTGCCCGTTGGTGAGGCTAATGTTTAAGTTGAGCATGCCGCCTTCCTCAACTGCAAGAGGATAGTTGCAAAATCCCAATATCATCACAGTGGGCCTGTCAACGCAGCGGGGGATGAGGTGACAGAGACTAACTTCTTCACAGGAGGCTGAGTGACAGCTCCATTGAGGAAAAGTTGTTCAGTGCCCACTCCTTTATTGTGGACCTCAGTGTCTTCACAAGACAACCATGGGAAATGGACAAGATTGTGGTCAATGTGAAAGGAAAATTCTGCCCTCATGTGAGACAGGCTCATTATCAACTAGAGTCACTGAATAACAGTCAGGAACAGAAACCTACTGATTTATTTTCCTTCTTTTTCCAATTGAAGGTTGCTGAGGCCAATTAATGTTCCACTTACTGACAGAGTTTAACTAACAGCTTTGACTGAAAATGTAAAAAATTCATTTTTTGGCATTGTAGGCTCAGACAATGTTCAGAGTTCAATAATTATTACTGCATCTGGGCTAATAGCATGGAATGCAACACTCAACAAGCTCAAAGCTACGTGAAAAATGAGTATCCGCGCAGACTTTGAGTATCTCTCTCATTAATTCACAATCACAGAGATTTGTGAACACATGATCATACGGATAGGGGCCAGGCTCAACAGAGGGTAGCAGCAGTCCGACTGCAATGATGACCACCAGACACTTCATCGCAGCTCACAAGTGATCAGCTTCAGCTTCTTCTACTCTGTCCAGGAACCTAGAACAAAATACTCTGATCAATTTCGAATGATTCTACTGCACAAATCGGATTTGCATTCAATGGCAGATCTCAATTTCTTTTCCTGTTTAAAACTCAAATTAAACTGGTCTCTGTATTGTTTCAGCAGAATAATTTCCAAACCTTCTCAGTCTCTCACTTCATTCTAACTTGCATCCTCTCCCTTTTTTGAGTGATCTTGCTCCCTCACAGAAACTTATCATTCTCAAAGATTAACTTCTGTCCTTTTTTCTGGAAACTTCTGGAACCTTACTTACACGTCATTTTGCATAATGTCTGAATCAAGCATAACTATAACCCTTTAATGATTAATGTTTAGTTAAGCCCATTGTTAAATATTCTAGATATCTATCGGTTGTGACTTGTTAATTCTTCAGTCAGAGACATTTTGAAAGTGAACAACCCACTATCCCTCCTGCAAATCATGGGAAGCATTCAAAAAAGGAAATCTGAGAAAAAACCTTCTGCTCATCAAAAACACACTTCACAGATCTTATGAACAGAAATGATTGAACTGTGTGAGATATTGGTTTGTAGCCTCGCTATATTCCGTCGTACCAGCTCGCTATATTCAGTAATACTGGGTTCCTGTTCATTCGTTCATAATTGTTTACTAACCCTTATCACTGCATTGACCTATTTGTACTGAGTGATGCCACTATGACTGTTAGTTTGCAGTGAGTAGATGATGTCAATGAGCTTTGCACAGTGCAGGAAATAATTCATTCTTTCTATATACTAATCATTATTTTGATTGATCCTCCTGGCTTGTTGCCAATGAAGAGTTGATTCAAAGAATAAAGAACAAAGAAAATTTACAACCCAGGAACAGCCCTTCGGCACTTCAAGCCTGAGCCAATCCAAATGTACTGTCTAAACCTGTCGGTCAATTTCTAAGCATTAGTATCCCTCTGCTCCCCACCTACTCATGCATCTGTCCAGACGCATCTTAAATGAATCTACCGTACCTGCCTCTACCACCTCTACTGGCAACACGTTCCAAACGCCCACCACCCTCTGTGTGAAGTAGTTGCCATTTGTATCCCCCTTAAACATTCCACCTCTCACCTTGGTGCATGACCTCCCGTTATTGAATAACTCATCCTCAGAAAAAGCTTGTCTCTATCCACCCTGTCTATACCCTTCATGATTTTGTAAACCTCAATCAGGTCCCCCCTCAATCTCCTTTTTTCTAGTGAAAATAAACCTAAACTACTCAATCTCTCTTCGTAGCTCGCACCTTCCATACCAGGCAACATTCTCGTAAACATTCACTGCACTATCTCCAAAGCATCCACATCCTTTTGGTAATGTGGCGATCAGAACTGTACACAGTTTTCTAAATGCGGCCGAAACAATGTCTTGTACAATTTAAACATGACTTGCCAGCTCTTATACTCAATACCCCGTCCAATGAAGGCAAGCATACTATATGCCTTCTTGACCACTCTATCCACCTGTGCAGCAACCTTTAGGGTACAAAAGGCCTGCACTCCCAGATCTCTCTGCCACCAACTTTTCCCAAGGCTCTTCCATTCATTGTATAATTCGCTCTAGAATTCGACCTGCCTAAATGCATCACCTCACATTTGTCTGGATTGAAAGCCATCTGCCACTTTTCTGCCCAACTGTCCAGGCTATCTATGTCTTCCTGCATTCTCTGACAGTCCCTTATGCTTTCTGCCACTCCACCAATCTTTGTGTCATCTGCAAACTTGCTGATCACACCAACAGTGCCCTCTTCTAGATCACTTATGTATATTACAAACAACAGTGGCCCCAATACTAACCCCTGTGGAACACCAGTGGTCACCTTTCTCCATTTCGAGAAATTCCCTTCAACGACTACTCTGTCTCCTGTTGCTCAACCAGTTCTTTATCCACCTAGCGAGAACAACCTGCCCACCATGTGACATCACTTTCTCCATTCGTCTGGTGAACCGTATCAAACGCCTGAATAAAATCCATGAAAATGATATCAACAGCCCTTCCTTCATCTAACAACTTGGTCACTTCCTCAAAGAACTCTTTTAAGTTGGTAAGGCATGATCTCCCCCGCACAAAACCATGTTCCATATCACTGATAAGCTCATTCTTTTCTAAATATAAATAGATCCTATCTCTCAATACCCTCTCCAGCAACTTCCCCACCACTGACATCAGGCTCACAGGTCTGTAGTTACCCGGAATATCCCTATTACCCTTGTTGTACAGAGGGACAACATGAGCAACCTTCCAGTCCTCCAGCTCATCACCTGTATTTCAGGATGCCACAAAGATATCTGTCAGGACCCCAGCTATTTCATCTCTCACCTCCCTAAGCAACCTGGGATAGATCCCATCCGGGTCTGGGGATTTGTCCACCTTAATAACCTCTAGCATACCCAACACATCTTCCCTACTTATGTCAACATGATCTAGACAAATCAAAATTTGATCTTTAATCTCAAGATTCATCATGTTCATCTCCTCAGTGAACACTGATCCAAAGTAATCATTCAGAATCTCACTCATTCTCTCAGTTTCGGTACGCTTTAATTCCTTCATTATCATTTGGTGGACCAATTCTTCCTCTAGTTACTCGCTTGCTCCTGAAATAAGAATAAAATGCTTTGGGATTTTCCTTAATTCTGCTTGCTAAAGCTATTTCATGACACACTACTATTGTGGTGCATGAAACTGACAGCATCATAACCACATGATAAACAAAATCAGCTCCCATTTGTGAGAGACTCACATTGGTAATTGAATAAGGAAGAAACAGTTTTAAACTCAGATTTGGTGAAGTTATATGGAGTTTAAGGATAGTATTTTGAAAGATGTTATGATTGGCTCTGATTGTACTGGGGAGTGAAGCTTATCCAATGGAATGAATGGTGAATTCCTGTGCCAATTTTGCAATGTCTCTTGATGTTATGATCTGTATATTTCTGGTCAAAATTTCTTGTTCACTGACAACCTCACCAAGATGCAACCAGACCTTGAGTTGGGCAGATCAGTCACACATGCCAGTTTGCAGACAAGGCAATACATAAATCACCAAAATAAGGTAAAAAGAAACATATCTAAGTTCCCAAGAATTTTTGATTCATAGATTGTGAGAAGATTTGTAGCTCGGGTGCTCGTTGTTGTGGTTCTGTTTGCCGAGCTGGGAGTTTTTGTTGCAAACGTTTAATCCCCTTTCTGTACATAGAGTCATACAGCACAGAAACAGACCCTTCTGTTTCACCAGTCCATGGCGACCATAATCCTGACAATAAACTAATCCCACTTGTCTGTGCTTGGCCCGTTGTCCCTTCAAACTTTTCTTTATCATGTACTTATCCAAATTTATTTTAAAAGCTGTAACTGTACCCACATTCACCACTTCCTCTGGAAGTTCATTCCGCACATAAACTATCCTCTGTGTAAAAGAATGTTTTTAAATTACTTTTACCATTACTTTCTAGATGCCCTCAACATGGACACTACAAAATGTATTTACTATTGTCAACATTTTAAGAAGTTGTTCTCAGAATCAATGCTCACTGTAGCAATTTGAGAACCAGAAGATCAAACTGCAGAGATTCTCAGTCATCATGAGTTGGAAAATCCAGGCGATCTGCTGAAATCAGAGTCTCATTCTATGTGTGTAGAACAATATATCCTTAATTACCTTTGAGTTGAGGGTGCAGAGCCACCTTCATGAGTCACTGCAACTTACATAATCATTCATAACACTGTTGTAACGAACGTTTCAGAATTTGACAAATATGTGACGGAAACATGATATGGTTCCCAGTCAGGATGCTCTGCAGAATGAAAGGCAACTTGCAGTGATGGTCCTTTCAGGATCCCCTGTTCCTCCACATGATATTGGCTGTGTTATTTGGAACATTCTGCCA